>NC_026154.1:3539992-3546022 GCF_000512975.1 Sesamum indicum
ATTAATATAAAAAATACATTCAAAATTTATTTTTTAAGCATTTGAGTTTTTTTATTGTAAGTGTTTATTATGTGGTAGATGAGCGTAAAATAAATGTCTAGTCAGTAACAAAAAACCACAAACCTAAAAGTAAATTCCCTATTTTTTTCTATTTTATTGCTTATGTGCAAGGAATTTTTTCATGTAAGTGCTTATGTTGTAAAAAATAATAAAAAAATATCCAAACAGTTTAAAAAAAAAATCTCTGATTTTGTCTATCTCAACAAATCATTTTTAAATTCGATGGCGGAAGTCTTGAAATTGCCAAAAATATTAATTATGGTTTATTATTTATCACCCTTATACGTGGATTTCTCGATTTTTCACCCCCGTTATATACAGGGTATGTAGTATATGCAATTAATTTTTTTTTAATGACTAGACCCCTACTACAATTTAAATTTTTTTATAAATAAAATAATAAAGCATATTAAGTATTAAAATGAATTTTGACCATAGATGAAAGTAAATTTTCGAATTTAAATTTAAGTTCATAAAATTATATTTAGATTTAATATCAATTCTGGTTATTATTTCTTATTTTTTTAAATTTTCATTGGCCTGTTTTTAATTTTCAAATGTAAGAAAAAAATTCATGTTAATTTCAAAAAGTTGCTTCTATATAAAAAACTGACTAATTGTTTTGTATGATTATGTTAGTTTGTAATCAAACTCATTAACTTAATTTTCCAAAACAAGATAAAAGGATATCACTGTAAAATACTAATGATCTAATCAATTGGATTTTTAAATTTAAAATAATTTTATTGAAGTTATAATTTAGAGTTTTTTTTCCTCCAAAAACTGAACACAAGCTTGGTCTTCTCTTTTTTTCACAAACTTTCAAGTCACGTGCCGTTTTTGTTAGTTGTTAACGGAGCAGGACCATTTTCGTTAAAAAAATATGATTTTGAAACTAAAAGTGTTGAACACATAAAGCGTGTTTTTGCAAGTGAGAATGACCCTATTTAGTGGGATCAAAAGTGATATTTTGCCTTTAAAATATATATATATAATAATTTTATGAGATGTGATTCTAAATTCTTTATCACAAGTTAGAAACATTAAATTCTTAGGATAACGATTAATTTAGACTAACAATTAATTTAAATGTATCATTTTATTAAAATAAAGATGTTGATAGTATATTGTAAAATGTTAATTAAGATAATTAATTTGTGGGATGATCGATATAAAATATTAATAAAGGTATATGAAAATTTAAAAACTTAAAGGGCTGTGGTGTATTTGCATTTAGCTTAAACTTAATTAATTAAGGGGGATTTTTGTAATTATCAAAAAAGTTAATTTGACATATCTCATCCATCACATTAGTTCTTGATTAACTATCAGTATAAGACGAACGATAATATAATTAAGCAAAAACAATTAATGTGTGATATACAACTCCTCAAATTTCCAAAATATTCATCAAGTCAAGAACCTACGTAGGTACCGAAATCTTATATTTTAAATTACCAAAAACCTATACTCTAAGCTGTATGATCGATGTTGTAATAACAATAATAGTAGTAGGATAGGTGGCAGTGGTTCCTGCAGCAGGCTTGGGTTGCCACTAGTGCAGGTAAAGAGCCAAAACGCATGAAGCCAACAGCCCAAGGTAGAGTTTGCCGAAAGAGAGGGGCGATGCACTGCTAGCAGTCCGCATGCATACTCTGGCATTTGGGGGCGACGGAGTGCTCTTTTCTTTGTCGATCTTGATTGCCACCTTTTGCTTGTCTTGCTGACACATGTTGGAGTAGCTGCAGATGTAGTAGAAGGTGCCGGGAGTGATGATATCCAGCTCGTCATTTCCACTGTTGTATCTTGAAATTGGAGAATTTGAGTTGCACATGTTGTAATCTTGTTGGCTCACTTCCACCACATCGTGTTTTTCAGGGTCATAGTTGAATACTGCATGCATTGGGCATAATTAAAAAGAGTAATGGGACTAACATAGGCATGATTCGTCAGATTTGATCAAATCAAACTATCTAACAAAGAACGCGTTACCTATCTTGTCACCAACTTTGAACGTGTGGCTGGAGGCCCATTTTTCGTAGTCAACGCCGGTATTAGTCCAACCAGCAGAATCACCGACTTTGTACACATTGCCTGTCGACCCTCCCAACAAAGTCATCAGGATTAAGAAGAAAACAACACATGGTTTGGTGTAATAAGCCATTGATGGATGCTTAAAACCTGATCGATCAAGCTAAGATGGTTGCACTTTCAAGAAGCCGATGAATGATTGAGTGGAGCAAACCACCTCGACTATATATATATAGTTGAAGGGATCTTATTCAAATTTGGCAAGTTTTCAGGTTCGGAAACTATCCTTAATTGCATCAAGAGCTCTAGTACGGGATGTTCCGAGGAAGGAAGAAAGCAAAGGGGTTCGAATTTTATGTATGAGGCTCTTTAGTTTCCTGTAGAGATTTGTTAGATAAGGGAACAATCATATCACTTTCCAAATTGAATTAAGATCTCAATCTAGAATCATGGATGCATCCAAAGTTTCCTAATTAATATTTCGAAAAATCATATTTTTGATCCCATATGTTGGGATTATTTTCAATTTAGCCTCATTTGTCATAATTTTTTTATATTAATCTCATAAATTAAAAATCATCTCAATTTTAGTCCTCGTGTATATTCTCTGTCAAATAATTGATAGAGCCATTAGTATATTGGACGAAAAAAACATATGATGACTAATATTCAGAAAAATTTCAATTTATGTGATGTAATTTAAAAAAATTATAACAATGGATTAAATTAAAAAAGATTCTGACATATACTAAAAATATCCTTAATATTTTAAATTAGTTTAATGTTGATCCGAATCTATATATGTAAACTTTACAGTGTTAGAAAGCGTCACCAAACACCAAAACAACAGTTACATTTATTTGAAGGCTGTAAATTATGCTGACCTCTCCATTATTTCTTTGCCAAAGCAACTATATATAATAATAAGGAACCTTGTACTAATTAAAAGGGACAATTACAATGTCCTCCCTGATATTTAATTTAATTATATGTAAAACCCTTTAAATTTAAAAAATTATATTTACATCCCATAACAACAATGATCATTAATAAGCTCTAGCATTCTTGATAAAAATAACTTTTTACCCTCCATTGTAAATTACACAAATATCTCTTAAGGTTTTTGAAATTACAGACACGCCCCCTTAATTATAAGGTTTCTCATATTACAATTGCCCTTTTAAAATAGTAACTGTATATTAAGTGACTACTTTAGCAGTTTGAACTAAATTTTCGAATTCAAATTTAGTTGACTTTATCGCAACACACAATCAATTTTTGGCAGATTCCAAAATTTCTGGAAAAGAATTGGCAAAAAAATACTCTGAATAGGACTATACATTTACTAAATTTTATGAATTAGTCGTAAAAATGTGGTAATAATATAATAGTGGACCAAAATAAAATTGAAATAAAGTTAAAGGACTAAAATAGTTTTTTTTTTCAATTTTTTAAATTCAAAATCATTTTTATTAAAGTAATTTAGAATAGACTTATTAGTATTATGAGATATGATTCTAATTTTTTTTATCACAAATTAGAAATATTAAATTTTAAGATGAGCACAAATAAAATAAATTTCAATGTACTGTAATTTTTTTAAAAAATTAGAGGGGTGTGTGCACTTAGCTTAAACTTTAAGGGGGTTTATGTAATTATCAAATAATTGAAGTCAACTCAAAGGTAAACTTATATTTGTATTCAATTTTTATGTTGACGTTGACAAATTATACAGTTAATGGATCTATTTGTTAATAAGAGAAAATGACAAGGGTATTAGATAAACTTCAAAAAATCTACGTACGTGTGAGAGGAAGTTGTAATTATCTCTAATTAAAACAATACAAGTTTAGCGTTTCTTGAAAATCATTATATATATATATTGATTTTATAATAGTGTCCTAATTGCAAAGATCGATTTTTCATTACAACTTATATATATAATCGTCAAAATTCAGAAAAATTAAACAAGTCAAGAACCTACCATAATTGTATATCTTTTAAATGAAAAACTTGGATCCCTAGCTCTATGATCTTATAATTAAAGTATGTAGTATGCTAGCTAGCAGTTGGATGAAGCTTGAAATGTTGCAACTAGTGGAGATAAAGAGCCAAAGCACATGAAGCAAAAACCAAGAGTCCGCCGAGGTGTTTGTTGAAAGGGCGGGGTGATGCTGATGCAGTAGTGTTGCGCTTGCATACACCTGCTGGTGGTGTAGAGTTGGTGCCTGGTGATGAGGGGCTGGTGCCTGGTGGTGAGGGGCTGGTGCCTGCAGGAGGTGACGGAGTTGTGTCGTTGCCCGACGGGGAGACATTGATTTCGACCTTTTGCTTGTTATTCAGACACCTGTTGGGGAAGCTGCAGATGTAGTAGAAGTTGCCAGGAGTGGAATACTCAAGCTCATCGTCCCCACTGTTGAAAGTCTCAATTGGATCATTTGAGTTGCATGTTTCGTAATTTTCTTGGGTCACTCGAGTCACATCATTGCTTTCCTTGTCATAGTTGAATACTGCATTATGTACAAAAAGAGTTTAAGTTCTTGAGCACTCAAAAGAAATCCATGCAAAAAGTAAGTTGGGACGTTGTATAAGAAACATTATGATGTAAAAATAATTACAAATTACAATCATGTTGGAAGTGTTGATTTGCAAAAAGTAATCAATCACAAAATAAGACCATTACATACCTACAGTGTCACCAACTTTAAACGTATGAGCGGAGGCCCATTTTTCATAGTCAACTCCGGTATTAGTCCAACCAGCAGAATCACCAACTTTGTACACAGCACCCATCGACCCTTCCAAGAAAGCCATCATCAAGAACATCAAAACAACACACGATTTGATGTAGTCAGCCATTGATGCTAATTAAGATTAATTTCTTGCAAGAAAGTCGATGGTTGCAAGAAGATGATGAATGATTGAATGAGCTGAATACTTCGCCAAGGCCCACTATATATAGTTGGAGGGATCGATCTTATGGAAATTTGGGAAGTTTTCACGTTTGGTAACTAACGTTTGGAGATTGCCTTATTTGCAATTAAGAGTAGTTTTAATAGAGGAAGGGAAGAAAGCGTTTCCTTTCATGAACGAGGTTTCTCATACGGAGATTTTTGTCTGATTTGCTTTGGTTCTGCAACACATCCCAAATTAAATTCAATGTAGAAGCATGCATGCGTTTGTCGATTTTAAAATCTAACTCACACCCAATTTAGTCGATTTTAAAATTTAACTCACACCCAATTTAGTCGATTTTAAATCAATAATATGACAAGTGTAATATACCAGTTACTAATTACATAACAATTGCATCACACTTACTTTGTGATTGATTTAGTTCAACCAAATCTGATTTTGGTCAAAATTTTCTCAAATTTTCCTAGTTTTTTTTTTCAATTTTAGAGCTGATCCGATTTATATATGTAAAGTTTACAACAAATTACATATAGCGTCAGAAACAAATATATTATTCCATGAGCAAGAGCAAGAGCAAGAGCAAGGTGTTTATTATTAATTTCTACGAGAAAGCTGCCTTAATGACTTGTGTACAAGTGATTGTCGTGCAACGAAAACCACATAATTCCCTTCTAAATGTAATGTTCGTGAAATTTGTGGTTTAGTTGAAAAGAAAATGTCTAATTAAAGTATATTGGTGAAAGAATTCCGGACAAGAGCCATTTTGCTCCAGTCATATATATAATTGAAGTTTTTTTTATATAATATTTTGAGTATATATAGATTATAACACCCCTAGCCAATAAATAAATAAATAATTCTCAATGAGTCACAGACACGTATATCATAAAGAAGTGAACTTCTTACAGACAGGCCAGTAATTCTTTGTTCAAAACATTTCTGTAATATGCCTAAATCAGTGTAACTATATATCCTTTCAACTAACCATCACATGTGGCTGATATTCGTGCGTCGATGCACGAT
>NC_026154.1:3546032-3547299 GCF_000512975.1 Sesamum indicum
CGGCCCTTTAGCCATCTCCATCCCTATCTCGGCTGCAAGGCCAAAAACGGACAGTGCGGTGGCTGTGGCTTCAAATGGCCGTAGAGGATCGATTGCTACAAAAGCAGCAATTAGGGCAGTGACGGAGCATCCTGTTGCTGTGATCTTTTGCAGCATAGCAACCCCATTTCTAGCACCAACCAAGCGTTGGCCATCTGTGACTATGTCGACTGCCCCGGATACAGCAACTACACTTCCTGTAACTTGAGCCAGCGACTTTGCTGCTTCAACTGCATCCGCTGAGTCATGCATGCTGTCTACACCCTGAAAGAGATCGGTCAACATCAAGGAATGCCTACAGGTTCAGAATCGGCAGCATCTCTCAATAAAATCACATCCTCCGTATTGAGAAACAGGCTTAGAAAAGCAACTTGAGAGAAACTCTCCTTCAGCCCCCATCCATCTTGAGTTCATTAGACGAAAATCAGTAGAGGGCTTCAACCAACACAAAGAAAAAAGTGGAAACTCAACATTCAAGGACGTAAAAGTGCTCATCCTGATGCTCTGTTTTCTTCTGTTAAAATGGGCAAGAGATTCAACCCCATCATTTGAGCAGAATGCGATGGCCCACTCACAGCATCGATTTAAGAAGAGTGATCAATTATATAGCAAGCGCAAAACCACATCTTAAGTGATTGATTGGTGCCACGAGACCTAGTTTAGACAAACAAAATTTCCACAATTCCAGTCCTCTGCATACAAGTCAGTCTTCTTATGCCATGTAAAATCCATAGATCTTCATAAGAACAATTCATAAAATACTCAAACACAGTCCAAATCCTTTTCCTCCGCCACATTCTGGGATTCAGTTTGCTACCAAACACCAACTTAGAAATGTAGCATAAATACGAACAACAGTAACCATTCTATTATACTTTATCCATCCCAAATTTATAGTTGAATCCATTTTGTATTCTAGAATAAGATCTCATTTTCTATAACACAGACTTTCTGTCCCTCCAAATTCCATTCTGGTAAAATATGATAATACTAAATCTTGGCCATAATTCAACCGCAATTTCCCGTAATTTTTCAATTCTTATTGAATCATATCCATATACTTAAACTTTTTGTAAACTTAAATTGAATATTGGGATGCCAAACAACACAAAAAAACACCAAAATTTCCAAGAATCATTACCCAATTAACAACAACCGAAATAATAATTGAGTCATTCCCTAAAACAAAGATTGCAAATTTAGTACATAGATACATGGTAACATACCT
>NC_026154.1:3547446-3688825 GCF_000512975.1 Sesamum indicum
CCCCGTGGCCAGCCGTCTTCATGCGTGGTAGCCAGTCGGGGGTGAGTGTTCCGACGTTTACGTACAGGGCGTGGGTCTTGGGCGCGAAGTCAGGGATTTCTTGAATTGAGTGTATCATCGCCGGGGAGGCGCCGGCGGCGAGCAGAACATTGGCGACGAGATCCATGGAGACGAAGTTCGTGATGCACTGGATAAGGGGCGAGGCTCGGCGTACAGACTCGAGGTGGGCCCATGCTCGCCGGGGCCATGATTCGCTGATTTCTGTGATGTTTGTCGATGGCTGTTCTTGGGGATTTTGGGTTTTGTCCTCCATAGCTCTGTCTAGCCATCTCGTAAGATTTATATATATATTCCGACAAATTTAATGGATTTACTTTTGAAGCCAATTGTGGTTTCTAACTGAGTTTTTTAACAAAATAAATAAATATAATAATTTTCAAGGTTAGGGTGCAACTATAATTCAATAATATCCCATATTTTATTTAATTAGATAAATATTGAACAAAAAGTTTTAATTTATATATATTTGATCTAGGAAGAAGATAATTAAGTTGTTACTCATATGTAATTAATATAATTTGTTTTGGGTTTTAAAACTGATATGATTTGTTGGTTTGCTATAAACAATTTTATTTATACTTGATAACTTTTTTTGTTTTACTTGAATATTTGAGTTAAGTGATTAAACAATTTTATTATTGATATGTTGAATTTTTATTTTTTTATAAAGAGAAGTTGAATCGTCGGATCTGTTCCGATTGATTTTGTAGCGGGGCATAAAAGTTAATAAGGTCATACAGGTCCCGAGTTCTTCCTGGAGTTGGCGGGATAGGTTCAGAGTCTTCCCCTACTCACTTGATTACCACCCCTAATTTAATATAATCGGACCTTATCTACCATTTATCTGACACATAAAAGTAAATAGCCTTTTAATAATTGTGTAGAATTTTTTTAAATGTAAATGATTTTTATTATTTAAGATTTGTATGATAAGAAAATATTTAAAAGATATAAAATAAATATTGAAATTACAAATGGCACAATTACTTAGAATTACTCTTTGTGGGTAATATGATATTGGAAAGTGATTAAAAAGAAACAATTGTGATTTTGATGAATCCTAGACTTTTCTATTTCAAAAAATAATAATAATAATAAACTTTCTCTTGAAATATATAAGCCTTATTATTTTATAATTTTTCATTTCTCTAAAATTATATTTTTCCCAAAATTTATATATCTATACTGTTTATTAAAAATATATTTGTATAATTATATCAATTGCTAGAATATGTATAAACTAAAGGGTCATGGAATATATTTATTTCTTTCATAAAATAGCATCTGATTAATTTTCTCAATAAATATTTATTCATACATATTTAATGTGTAATTTATTTTTTGATTCATTATTTATTTTATTACTTTTTCTGTTTAATTCAATAATATAATATAAAATAAAATAAAATATAGGACAAAGTATTACTAAATGGTATGGTTTAAAATAAATTATCACTAGTGAAAAAAATAAAAAAGAAAATTGCTTGGCGAAATTGAAAGGCAAAATCAAAGCAAGCAAAACTGGGGGAACGAACGAAGGCCACTTACTGCCCTCCACCGCCGCCAACTCCCTGTATATCATAGCAGCCACCATTCTCGCCGCCCTCCTCCTCCTTCGCCACCACCCTCTCGCTGCGTCCTCTTTCACAATCGTCGAAATGACGAAGACACCAAGTACCGCCAACCCACTGTCTCCTCCCCCTCCCTCCATAGCCTACCTTATATTTCGGATCCGGCAAGGATTTCGGATACGCTTTCTCCACTCCGTCTACCACCCCAGAATTCACTACCTCCTCCAACTCGACCGCTTTTACGGAGTGCGCGGAATGTTCATCAGTCTTTCGGTTTCTGATTATCCGCTTGTTACTCAAGATGGTAATTTTTTCTTCCATGATTATTTATGACCTTGTTGATTTGGGTTCTTGGGGATTTACTGTTTCTTGTCTTTAATAACCAAATTCATAAAGTCTGATGAGCTATCCCTGAATTGCATTATAATTTGTTCTGAAATGTTTTTGCTGATTGAAGGATTAATTGTACGCATTCTTGGTCTGTGTTTGTGCATGATTATACTAGAATGCAGAGAGGGATTGAGTGTTCTTAATTCAATTCAATACTCCCTAGACTTGCTGACATTAGTTCTTCTGTTCATCATATCTTTGTAACATATTATTGAAATTGCTCAAATTCCATAACGACTCCGTATCTAAAATTTTGCTGGTGGTGAGAATCTCTTGTATACGTGCTACTTGTTTCTGGGTACGGACAAGCTGCATATGCGAATAAATTCAAGAACAAATTCTGTAGCGGCATCTCTAATTTTCTCCACATGCTTGGTTCGCTGTGCTTGCATAATTTGGGTGATTTTTATAGGTTTATGAACCTCGCAGCTGCTAGTTATTTGATAGTTAGTTTAGATGGTTCTTGTTCGTATTTCAGTATCGCCGATATGAGTAAAACATGATGTTTGTCTGTAGTTGTCTTACTTTCTTAATTCTTATGGTTGTGTTATATTGTCTTTTGTTGAATAGGTCCTGATGTTGGTTGGTTGTATATAATCCTAGCCATGTTGTTAATTTTTCTTTCAATTGTTTATAGAAAGTTATTTTGGCATAGTTGTAAGTGATTGGTGTTTCTGGCATTTGATTCTTCAATCTCTCTGCTTCTGATTATCGATCTTTTAATCTATATCATATAGCTTTATAAATTCTTATGGTATGCATGCAGTGGATGCTTGTGTGATTGTATGGTGTAATTCTCAGATATAGATATGTTATATGTCCACTCCCATCCGAATACTTGTTAACCCCTATCATGAGTAATTTGATTTAATTTCGTGACATGAGGTTTTCTTGTTTTCGGGATCTTCCTAGGAATCTTAATTTTGTGAACCACACAATCTAGATTGACTGGAGAGAGTATGTTTCATAATTTAAGTTCTGCTAAACACATCACGTCAGAGCAACAAAAGTGGTACCTTTAGTAGGATAAATCTTCATATAGTTTCTTGGACATTCTTTTTGCAGATCAAGGATATTGAAATGAATAATTGTTGATTCTCCATTCTCCATGGCAGAAAACAGCGAGATTTTTTATAACACTGAAAAGAGATAGCTCCCTGATGCATATCGGTTGTTCAGAGGTCAGTGCTACACTACCTTTTACTTTTCTTTGTTTTGAATCCCAGGTTCCCCTTAATGAACATGCATTATCGTTGTGTAAAAGGTAGCCAAAGATAGACAAGGAGATTAACTTTTATTCACATTGAAGAAGTTTTAATTAGATAATTTGATTGCAAAATGAGAAAATATCGAAGTCGTGTAAACTTGGGGAATCTCCTGAGACCGGATCAGATGTTTCATATTGACTATGACATCAAACTTGCGTGCTGGGATCTTCAATATTTGTTAACTGACAAACCCAAGTAGGGAGTTTTGTCTCTTGTTTGATTATAAATGGAAAAATTTTGGAGCAGTAACCACATGTGTATTCCATGGTTCAATGTATCAGCCAATTTCCCATGATATCAACCGATACATAACAGGATTGGCTAGCACCGATCCGAGAAAACCATCCGATTCCATATATTATACCGAAACCATTTGGTGTCCCTGATAGTATCCGAATTATCATTGATATAATGATATTATCGCCTACATACATGAGAAAAAATTGAACTCGAGTAGTCCATGGCTATGATGGTAACTAACTTTACAACTCAATATTAACTTTTAGCATGTCCCAGTATAGAAATGTATATTTCAAGAACTAAATAACATGGCTCATTTTGATAATCTTAAACTATAAACAATTATATAGTAGTATTTTGTGTGATTATATGTTATTTTCAGGAATTAATTTTTTAAGCTTGTATGATTCACTTATTAATGTTTGATATGGTAAAGTTTCTCTTTCTAATATTATGTAGTAAATTGTTATACTTATTATTATTTTTTCTTTTTGTAATTTTACTAATCTTTTTGGAATTTTTTAAGTATTGTATAATATATTGTTTTTGTATTGTCCAATATTAATATTCCATACACCATGACTGATGTGGAATAATACCAGCCAATACAGCAAATTTGTACCATGCTGTATTCAGAGCCTCCCGGCTCCCAGTACACAAGACGAGACATTATTGAATTGAAGATGTCTTTTCTTGCTTGCAGGTTCTCCGGCAGCTATTTTGAGCCGCAAGTTCGTTGAGTTTTATATCTTGGGTGCAGACAACGTTCCCAGGACTCTGCTAATGTACGTGTCCGACATGCCAGCATCGACTTCCTGTTTGCTTCCCAACCGTCCTATGCAATTCACATCAACTCGGTCAAACCACTATCAGCAACAGCTTGCACCGTGGCTATCTCAACTCCAGACAGTAACCCAACTCGCTGAATTCCAGCAACTTTGACGAACTGATCAAGAGCATTATGGCCTTTGCCTCACCATTTCCCCCAAACTATCCCATTCTTGGCCGCAAAGAACTGCCACAGCAAAATAAAGGCAAGCAAACGCTCGGAGGCTGGTGTTTAGGTGAATCTGCTGGAGATAAATGCATCTTGGGCAGATGTCGATGTTATGAGTCCTGGTCTGGGAGCCAAACGGCTTTAGAAACGTCTCGTTGAACTGCTATTGACTGAAATAAGTCGATCCCATCTATGTGCCGATGAATAATTTTTATGTATATCCAGTTTAAATGCTAGATTTTAATTTTTAAATACTTTATGAATTGATATTTTATATACAATGTATATATTTTCCAGAATAAATGAGGCTAATTACGATGAACTCATTTATGAATCAATGTAATTGTTGACTATATCCTTCCTCTTTTAGAAATTCTAAGATTCTTCCCTCCTAATTTATAACTTTTACATACAACTCTGCGGTAAATATTTAAAGTTTGACAAGTATTTGTATTCTACTTCAAAAAATATAAATCGTATACGCATCATGTACAGCATGATTTTGTCTCCTTCAAAACGGATATTCAAAGAGAAGGTTCTCATAATTTGGTAAAAGAAAAGGAAAGATATGATGAGTAAATTTACTAATTTTCAGAACATGTTATGTAATTAACTCCGTTTGTATAAATCTTATTACATAGTACGAGTAATCTAAAGACCTGAACTCATCGACGAGTAATATCTTCTATAACACTTTACAATTAATAAATATTTATTATTAAAATAGATAAATAATTACTATAAGATAATTTTTCAAAAAAAAATCATACCTTTTTTTGGGGTTCATTTCCCCATTTTGGGAGTGTAATTTCTTTCTTTCTCTCTTTTTTTTAATAATTACATCCAAATTATATGATACCTCCTCAACTATTTCTCTTAAGGCTCAGAATAAAGGAGATGAACCCCCATTAACCACTCCAGCTACTCTAGCCTTGTTGGTTTATCACTTGCACAATTTTTGCACTCCACACACTTGTTTCCTTTGATATTTCAATATTTATCACCCAACTATAATTATTACATCATATCTTATGTTATTTTTAAATGTTTCTCTACTCATGTTCAATAAATCATTTTATTAGCTTAAATAACGAAATGCGACCCCTTGTCTTGCATGTTAACTAGTCTTTCTTTAAGTTTAAATTTTATTTAAAAAAATTTCGATCATTATGATATTATTGGAGCAGACAATCATCACTATAAATAAAAATATCCTTGCAATCTCAGGTGATTTGGGGGCACAAATGCTAATAGAAGTGGGAGATTAATGCTTCCAACAAATCTTGATTTTTATGAAACAAAAATCAAAAGAGTGGGACACCATCTTCTCATTGCGACATCGTGCCTTGTAATATCCTTTTTATTTTGTCACCTCTAACCTCATTTGACTTCATATCTTCTCCTCCAAAACAAGACCACATAAAATATAGTAATCTCACAACCATTCACCCCTATCAACATTATTTAATTATACATATCTTTATTACAATAATATATTTTCTTCCAAATAGCTCAACCCTATTGATCTTGACTAGAATGCAATCGATCTCCCACTCCCATTCCCACTGTATAAGGTATTATTTATTTTGATTAATAATTTTATGATTTTATTTTTTTGAATAAAAGTCTCGTTAGGAAAAATAAGCTTTGGAGTTTAAGCTAGTAATACTTTTTTTTTTTTTATTTGCAATTGACGACTATGTGTGCCAAAATCATAAGCTCCGATGAAGACGGTTTGGGACAGGTATATAATCTCATTTTCATTAATAATGTAGACATGCCATAATCATCAGCCCCTAGACAAAGGGTCTGCGATGGATATATGACCTCGTTCCCACATACGACATTTAAATTTTTTTGCTTGGGCATTGTTTAATTTGATTGGAGTTTTACGGGATTGTCTTTGTATATAGATAAAATTTGTCTTTATCCCAAATGAATATAGATAAAATAGAAGAAAATATAATTTGAATTTAAATAATTTCTCTTGCTATAAGTAAATGTTGGTGATAGTAAAGAAATTTTACAACTCCTATATGACCTAATTATTTTGCATATTTCGATAGAGGGACGTCAACGATGCAATCAGCATCAAACGATGTGAACATAATTTGACTTAAATAAAATTATATTATCATAATTATATTAGTTTGAGTTGGGATCCATGAAGACTTGCCATTTGGAACTTAATTAGCCATTACCTTCTAAAAAATGAACGCTTAATTGATTGATACATGAAAATGACAAACTCTCAAGAAATCTATGAAATATTAAAATTAGGAAAATATATATGGTCCCAATTAACCAAAAAAAATTGATGAATAAAATCAAGACGACGACGTCCGACAATAATTATCATCAAGAATCCCATTGGCTGGCTTACGTGTCTCACATGTATAGAGAGATCACAGGAATATTGCCATACAATTTTCACTTTTTATTATATATATATATGCGCTTTAATAAATTAATAAAAAGCACGACTTTTCCTCCTCTTCCACGTGAGCAGCACGTGCTTCTTTTGAAGAGTGGTTGCAGGCTCTCAACTAGTAACGTGATCAAATTGAAACGTGGTAGGGCCCATATAATTTGCATAAATAAATAAAAAGTCGAACAGTAGGGCGTGTTTGGTGCCTCAATCAAAGGCATATGATACAATTTTTATGCGGATTTTCTTTAATAATTTATTATCCATTGCAACACGTCGTTTTCTGTGTGTATATAATAAATATATTTTTATATTTTTAAATATACTCTAAATAAGAATAAATATATAGAGCGATATATCATATTTTAAAATTAAAGAAATAAAAATAAAATCACCTTAAGAATATTATCGACACAATAAAAAAAAATGATATAATAGTATCGTAACGATTATTTGTAATTAAATTGAAGAAAATTGAACTAATTTTCAAAACTTTGAAAATAAATTGGAAACTTTTACTCTTATTCTTAGATTTTATAATATCATTTTTTTTTATAAAAAAATACTAAATACTCTACGACGTCTTATGTTTATTACTAATAATGCTTATTTTAGCTGGCGAAGTTGATGCCCAATAACTAAAAAGCCATGTGATCAAGTCACACTACTATATGAGTAATACTCTGTTTTAATAGTAATTATTGGTCTACTGTATAGTAATTTTGACCAATTATATATATATAATATTGATAATTCACGTACATTGATTATTATTAATAATTGATATTGATAATGATAATGTAATTGTAACATGTTTATAAAAAAAAATATCATGTTTATAAATTCACCCAAACCCCTTAGCTCATAAATCTTGTTTCTATTTAATAAAACTAAAATAAAGCATAAATACAAACATTAGTTAATTAAATTTTTAAAAAACATTTTCCTACTATTATATGATTATATTAAAAAAAATTCCTAGTATTATATGATTATTTAGTTTACATGATTTCTATATAGAATTTTCATATATAAAAGCATACATATATATATACATATTTCCATGAAAGTATTAAAGATATGAAAACTAAAAAAATCAAGAAATTTAGGTACAAGTCAATCTCAGCATAAAGTTTGGTGTACTATCACTCAAATTCAAGGTGGTACCTTTCCCTCCTACTTGACAACTACTAATACCAAAATTTTTCTAACTTTCTTGCAAAATTTCCCTACGTTTCTAAGAAATTTGAATTGTGCTTCAAATATCTTAACTCTCTAAATTTGTATTTCTCATCTATCCTCTAAATCACCAAAATTAATTTCTTTTTTTAAAAAAAAAATCGATTACAGTTACATCATGAATTTCAATCATTAAAAAGCAATGCACGAGTTATCAATATCAATTATTTATAATTAATCAACAAATACTATTAAAATAAACATTGCATCATCCACGCATTGGTGGGGTTCAAATCTATGATCTCATGGTAATAAAATTTCAGTTCAATTATGTTAAACCTCACCCATGATTAAAAATTTATTTTTCTTCTCGTATTTTACGGGCTTGATTTAGTTCATTATGTTGTTACTAGTCAATTCGAAAATGATCGCCTTTGCGATTCTATGTAACAAAATTATGACAATGTATTAGTTTGTTACAGAAAGTACGTCTAATGATCAAAGTACCTCGAAAATGTATTTAGTTGCAAAATTTGATAATTGAGTTGACAAATTCGGTCTATATTTCCTTTAATTCTTAAGAAAATACGTTTTGTTTTACTTGTATTAAATGAAAATATAAAGAATATTCTTGAAAATAGAATTATACTGTTTTGAATAATTACGGTATCAATTTTGAGAATATAGAATAAAACATTACGCGTAAGCATTAAAATTATACTTATTTTATCGAATATTTTACGACAAATTCTTTCCCAAAAGTATGCTCTCTCAAACATAAATGTTCATCTCAAAATTCAAATTTCAAGAATATTAATTTTAGGCTTTCAAAAAAAAAAAAAAAGAAGAACATTAAATTTTAGTAATTTTAAATCGATAGTAACATATTTATTGAACTTACCGAAATAATTACAATACCATTGTTAGAGCATTTCTTATTGAATCTGCACCTGAGATTTTAAATCCACTTAATATTAGGACAAGTGTTAAAATTCATAAATTCAATATTAATGGTTGCATTTATATGAAATGATCTGCATTCCAGGTAAGCATTTGGACAAAAGAATTCAAATGTTTCCGTGTCCGAATAATTTGAAATCTATTAATATTCAACAAAATATAATCGATTTCTTTTTCCTTTTTTTGAAGTGAATAGATTATTATTACATTATGAATTTTGATTATCAACAATTAATATATGCCAATCATGTGTATAAACTAACTAATAACTACTATTACAGTAGACGATTAACTACTATTGAAGTAGATTAATTAATATCTACACATTGGTGGAATTTCAACCTATGATCTTTTGGTCATAGTGCCTCAACTTCGTCGACTAATTTAGGTTTTGCTAGCCACAAAATATAGTCGAAAATGGGAGCTGACAAATTTAATTTTTTTAATACGAAAGTGTCCTAATAAATTAAAAAAATATGTTAACAATGGAATCTTTTTTACTCAAATCAGGTTAGATTCGACCAAATGAATCACAGAGCAAGTGGAATATACTTATCTTGTGATTGATTACTTTCCTTTAACTGCAAACGAATTACTCAATAAATATATTATATTTATTATATAATTAATTTAAATTGAATCGAATTCGATTTAAATTAAAATTTTTTATTAATAATAACTTAATATTTTTTTATTTTTAAATTCATCAATCCAAATACAGTGGGGACGTGCAATGAGAATGAATCCAAGAGGCTACACTACAACATTAGCAGTCTGGAATTTGAAAATAGTAAGGAAGAAAAGTAAAACCTAATAATGGACCATCAGTAGTATTAAATAATGAGGAAGAGGGGAAGCATGAGATGAGATGAAACACAAGAACAGCAACAGGCTATTATAACAGGTGAGTGAGAGCAGCAACCAAATTCATACAAAAACACTCAAAAAATTCACATCCATCCAAAACATATGAACAATAAAAATCTCTGCCTTCTTCATTTCAATTCCTCTTCATAATTACATCCATCACCCTCTCTCTAATAAGACCAACTGAGGAAACAGGACTTTCCTCTCTCTCTCTCTCTCTGGACCTGTAACATTTTCTCTCTTCTCTCTCTCTCTCTCTCTACTCGGAAGCGAAGAGGAAAAACCCGTTTCAGAAATGGAGATTTTGGACGCGACGGCTGCGTGTTTCGTGGTGGACGATGAACTTCTCAACTTCACTCTCGACGGAGAAGGAGAGGACGACCAAGTAACCAAAACCATTCTCAAAGGCTGTTACGCTTCCTCTTCTTCTTCTTCTTCCTTGGAGACGACGACGTTTAGCGACGAGAATCGTACCGGTTCATTTCCTGTAAGTTTCATGCTCTGTGTTGTGTGTAAAACTTGAAACCGGCCCTGACTCGGACGGGTTTTAGCCCTACTCTGTCCTCTGAACCGGGTTGACTCGGGCGAGTTGGGGTTGAGTCGGTGCATAATTGACTCTGCATGGGAACGGTCCGAGTCAAAGTTGCCGGCTTGTCCCCTCTTGTTTTTTCTTCAGGGAAATGACACTTTCCCAACTGTGATTAGCGGAATATTATGGGTTGACGAAGTTACCCCTTAGAGAACTTGGTGTGGTGGAGAAACAATAGGGGTGTTCTTGGGAAGGGGAATTTATTGGACGCCTTTGAGCTGTAAATATTAATTTTAAAGTCCTTACCTATATTCTTGGGCATATGCGAAACCAAATCAAATCAAATTGGGGTGGCTATACTATTTTCCATGGAAAAAGGCAAATTTGCCCTCGTGAAATATTTTGGTGTCAAGTTGCAAAGGCCCACTTGGAACATTTTGACCTTATTATGCCCTTGCACTAGACAACATCATAACATGGTACCCCATTGACATTATTTTATTGGAAAACTATTTAGTGTCACCCAATTTTGAAAAATTGGAGATAACAATGTTCTTAAAAGAGGGTATTATTTATTTTCTTTTTCTTTCAAGGAAGTGGAATTTTTGGGGGAAATTTTAATTTGAATTTTGTTAAATTTAAATTAATTATATAATAAATATATGATTGATATACACTTCATATAAAATGATGAACGACTGAGTATGTCATGTGAATGGATTAGTTTAGCCTGCCCTTATTTGATTAAGCATTTTTCCGTTTTGAGCTCTGCTGAGTGGCTAATTATTGGTGAGTCAAGTAATAATTTGCTTTATTGTACTGTTCGAGTCCTGACCGAGTCATGTCTGAGAAACTTCATTTGATGGTTTGGGTGTCATAAAGTTGTAATCTTTGTTTGTGGGCATCCCTAGTTGAAGATTTTTCTGAACTTAGTTGACTCGCTGTGTGGGACTCATGAGTTTTTGCGTGTACTGACTGAGTCTTGGCTATATGTTTCAGGAGTTCGTTGAGGAAGAACTGGAATGGTTATCCAACAAGGATGCGTTCCCGGCGGTGGAGACTTGCTTCGGCATTTTGGCCGACAATCCGGAACTTGTTTTGAGCCACCAGAGCCCTGTCTCCGTGCTTGAGAACAGCAGCAGCTGCAGCAGCAATAGCAACTCAAGTAGTAATGGCAATGGAATTGCCATTGCAAGCTGCTGTGGCAGTCTCAAAGTCCCTGCAAAGTTCCCCGTTCGAGCTCGGAGCAAGAGACGGAGGAGAAAGAGAAGGGCAGGTTTCGGTGAATTGCCCAGCCAGCATTGCGTGTGGCTGGACCAAGTAAATATTAAGAAACAAGAGTCGTCGTTCTTGTTGCCACCATTATCAACGATGAGGACTAATGGTGCTAGTATGGGGAGGAGGTGCTTGCATTGCCAAGCTGACAAGACCCCACAGTGGCGGGCAGGCCCAATGGGACCGAAAACGCTCTGTAATGCTTGTGGGGTGCGGTATAAGTCAGGTCGTCTGCTGCCGGAGTATCGGCCCGCAAGTAGCCCAACATTCTCGAGCATCTTGCACTCAAATTCTCATAGGAAGGTGGTTGAGATGAGAAAGCAGAAGCAGCTAGGAGAGGGAGGAGGAATCACGGTCAACGAGGCATGTGGATATAGGGTAGGATAGTGGTGAGTTAGTTCCTTACAGCGTTGCAGCAATTTTTTTTTCCTTTTTTTTGTTGAAGTTTTAGTATAGTTAGATTAGGTTTTAGGATTTTGTTTTGTTTTCTATGAACTGGTTTATGGCTTGTTGTAATGGAGTAGATTGTTAGTGAAGCCAATTGGTTTTTCTTTGATCAAAATCCACTAGGGAATTTTGACTTAAACTTGCTTGGAGGCATCAGACTAGGAAATTTGCATTAGAAATGGTTCGGATTTTGCAGTTCGATCATACTTTTTGGTCTTTGTTTCTGAGGATTTAGCAAGAAGGAATGATCCAAACTTTAGATGTCATGAATCAGTCGATGTTTTAGTTGAGTTTTCTGTTGTATGTCCGCTGGTTGAAGAGTTCCCATTGGTTAGGATTTTGGCTTGTAATTGAAGTTTGTTCAAGTTTGTATATTATGAGAGTGATTATCTTGTTCAAGTTTGTTTTTAAGATGCCTGAAATTTGGTTCCTTTACCTTTCATTACATGCTGTGTATTGTATGTTTTCATTTTCTGCAATACTTTGTAAGCACAAAGATATGAGCTACAGCTACTGCTATTTTGAGTACATAATTTTCTTTATTGTTTCCTCCGACCTCCGAAGGTCTAAAATAGTTGGCCGTGGTCGTTTCTAGGGACAAACTTGTTTCTGACTCTTGACATACGTGAAAACTTAGGATCCCTGGCTTGAGTTGTATTCCCATGCAAGACGAGGTCCATTGATATGTTGTCTGCATTTAACAGAGCTTACAACACTGTTGTGCTTAGTCGGCAGGTGTATTCTAGCATTGTTTTTCTCCTTTTTCCTTCATGCTTTTTGCTACTTTAGTTCAGTGTTAGCATAGTCAGCACATGATCGATGGTTGCTGTTTTACAATCTGTGCAGACAGAAAGAGGCTACATATGTTTGAGCTGATGAAAGCCCGACTTTTAGTGCTTTATAGACCATAGTGGAATATGAAACAGATAAAGCCATTGATGTACACTTGGCTTATCACTTACTGAAACAAGAAAAGGAACGTCCCAGCAGTGAAGCATGAATCTCTGAGTGTACATATATTCTTTTCTATGTTATCTGTGCTTTGCTTTATGAAAAACTCTGTATGAAACCAAGTAATACTCTACTTTTAGGAGTTGATAATTTGGCTACGGAATCATGTCGGATGGTGGATGCCGGTGGCTACTGCAAATCAAAGATTCCACAACCACGACAAAAGTTATTGGAAAACCTTTCATGGAAAAGAGACCGTATTTATATTGAAACATCTAAAGTAACAAGAGCCCTCTTCATATTACAGCATGCATGCATGAGAAGTGTAGAGGTTGTGAGGGGTGAGCCTGAGTGGGATTAGACTTTCTGCAGACCATATGTTGTCTAGTACTAGGTGTTTGTCTTGTGTCTCTTGTTCTGAGAATCTCAATCCAACAATCTAGAGAGCTGGATAGTGGCAATATATGTTGTCAATCTTTCTCTTTTGTTGCTATTCAAGGTTGTCATGGCTTGACTTTGCATCAAGATAAGGCCATTCATCTTTTGTGGTTCTTGTTCCTGCACTCATGTTGTACATATAAGATAATTCAAAGTTCGGCCTGTATTTGGATTTGAAGACTTTTGAGCACGTTGAACTATCCATACAGCGCAACGCCATCAACAACGCAACGGGCACAACACTCCGCCATTGAGCTAATAGCCCGTCGTGCGTGCCTCTCATGTTAGGGGCCCACTGTAATATTTACAGGCAGTAACATCTTTGTTCAGACAAAATTACAAAGTGTACAAGGTTGGATTTTGCAGTAATATTCGCATTGCCTGTGGGGTCTTTGGCCCATTGCCGACTTCATACTCTTCCATTTTATTTCAAATCTTATTGTATTTAATATACATCACGTATATAAGAATTACGTTATCCATCTGCCCGCCGGCTTCTTAAGTGGTATAATGAGTTAAATATTTAAATTTATAATTATTAATTAACTAATTAAATTTGTGAACAATAAATAATTTAAAGAAAAAAAAAATAAAAGTCGTAAACGATTATAACAACTTTAAAAAAATAAATAATTAACAAGTCTTAATAGTATTGTCGATTCGCTTTAAAATTGTTAGAGTCTAGAAAATTGCAAGTCTTATTACTTTTTTTTTTTTTTTGCATTGATTAAATAAAAGGTGAATAGCAATTTATCCCTATGTGATATTGAAAATGAGCACATTACCCCCTTATGAAAAAAAATATAGCAATTTATCCCCTATACTTTTTAAAATAAAGCAATTTACCTCCTTATACAGGGAATTGCTTGACTTTAAAAAGTATAAGGAGGTAAATTGCTTCATTTTAAAAAGTATAAGAGAGTAAATTGCTATATTTTTTTCATAGGGAGATAATGTGCTCATTTTCAACATCACAAGTGGGTAAATTGCTATTCACCCAATTAATAAATGATAATAGTTAGAATATATAGTGATAGAATTATGTAATATTTTACTTATTTTTATAATTTTGATCTTGAAATTACTAGGAATGCCATTAATTTATAAGAATATTATGAAATATCAAAATTATCCTCAGCAAGGTAAAATGGTCACCGTAAAAAAATACTTTTATATTTTTCTTTTTCAATTAGAAATTTTAGATTTTAATTGTGATTATTATTTTGTTAAATTTTCAAAACACACCCAAAATAAAAATAAAATTGAGGATAAATTAGAGCTTCCAGAAAATATTTTGAAATTGGTGAAATTAATCCACAATTGGCAATTAGGTTGGAATTCTTGGCTAGGTTGTAATAAACTTGAACCCTCATATGTTACGCTTTTTAATTATGATTTAGTTCTATTTATTATATTTTTTTTTATGTTGTATTTTAAAAGTCGTGAATTTCTCAATGTTAGTCCTACGTGCGATTTCTATCCAATAACAGAAAATGTATGAAAAATACTAACGACTTGGGTTTTAAATTTTTGGTTCTATATTTTTTGCATTTTTGACGGAGAATTTGTTAATATTTCTAAGGTAATAAATAAGTCGTGTAACTTTTAATTTTTCACTTTGGCCCATTAAATTGCTCGATGAAAACAAAAGCTCCAAATTGCCGCACGCGCTTTTTTTTAACAATATTTGTAAACTTTGACGACTACTGAAGAATCAAAATCATGAAAAACTAAAAAAATATAGGACCTATTTGCTACTCTAAAAAGATAAAAGACTAATATGTCAAATATTTAAAAAAAATAGAACAAAAATTACATTTAACTCTAATTAATCATGACGAAAAATGATATTCTTTTGGTGTAAGATTCCCTCAAAATTTAAAGCAGCAACTTTAAAACTTCAATAAAAATCATTATTCTCCCTTGTAACATAAAATTGTTACACTTAATTCATTATTATTTTTTTTTACATTAGTATTACCTACTTTTTAGTAGAAACAACATCCCACCATTACATACTATTACAATAAAAATAATATTTCACGCAAAAAATAAAAATCAAATCCATGATCTTAGAGACCATAGGGTATCAGCTTTACAACTGAACTAATTCTCATTATTAATAATCATAAAAATATATAAAGTACAAGTCTGCATCTTTCCAAGTAGCCCCTCTGTTCCAATTTGACTTATTATCAAAACTGGAATCAAATCCTCCATTATCTGCCCTCCAGTATATAGCTGCATGGCCCCTATCTCGGGCCGGAAGTATGCAGGAAACTCCGTAAACTTGAGACCGAAGCTAGCTTTTGCATGATACACCGCATCTACATCAGTTTTCACCTGACTAGCATCACCCGACTTCAGTACGATGCTGCCCTTATTAATTGCTCGGGCTTTGATCACACGAGTACTGATGCTGATGCTGATGCCGATTCTGATATAAGGCAGTCCCGCTGCAGGGATGACGTTCTTGAAGTGAATCACGGTTAGCCTCCATCTTTGGGTTGATGAGATAGTGATAGTACAGAGGAATGAAGGGTTATTTGAGGAAAATCAGTATATCTTTGCTTGGGGGAAGACTCTTTTTATGTGAGTACTCCTATTCTGCAGGGAGTCCTTTTAGGTCAAGGAGTCCTAAGTCTTGGGGACGCCTCCATTCTCATGAGTTGGGCTTGGAGGGCAGGCCTGTGGTTTGGCAAGCCTTTTACTGGGCTTCCTCTTGGGTTGATTCTGATAATCCTCCAGTGGGTCATCTTCATCATGGGCTGATGGACTTTGCTTGGGTTTCGTGACCTCTTTTAGGCCAAGTGCTTTTGGACCACACATCATTCAGTCCCCCTATTCTAAGGAGGAAGGATGCCCCTAACTCCTTAGAGTAGGAGCCCTTGTAGCGCAAGAAGAGGGGATCCTTCTTCAATGTTTTGTCGCTCGTTTCCTTTTGCCGCCCTCTGCAACTTAGGAAAGCGTATCTCATTTTTTTGTCGACTCAATTTGATAACTACAATCATTTCAAGGACATGCAACGTTTTGGTAACCACCCTCCGTGCACCCAGTAACCATCCATGCACATGCCTGGTAACTGCCCACTCTTGTGTGGCGACAAGTGGGTCTTGGGTTTAACTACCAACATTATCTTGGCTAAGTGTAATCTTCCTTTGTGTTCCTTGATAGGATCGCATTTTGTGCTTATTTCATATAATATTTTAGCCTATTTTGTGACCAAATGCTTCTAATTAAATATTATTTTGCAGCATTAGGACAAAAGAAATGAAAAAATGGAAATTCAAACAAGACTCAAACTCAATTTTTGGCAAGAGTTTGGAGCTACTTGGACTACCTCATACGAAGGAAGAGTTTAACTAGGATTATAATTTTATCTCTATAAGTCTTTTAGTTCAACTAGGAATCTACTTCTAATCCTAGTAGAACTAGGTATCTAGCTATTATAAATATGTGATGTAATTCACTTTAAGAGACAACTTTGGAACTCTTCTATTTTCTCTATGTTTTTATAATATTTTCTTATTTTGCTTTTCATGCGTTCTTCCATTAGCATTCCTAGCTAGTTCTCTTATTCCGGTTAAAGACTTGGTGAATGCTTAAATCCAACGAGTTGTGAGATCTAATTTATGCTTTCTACTTTCATTCATATTGGTATTTGTGTTGTTTTCTGTGCTTTTATTACAAATAATCTGATTCATTGTCAAGAATATTTGCCTAGCCAATTGAACTTGCAAATCCGTAATTGTTTGTTTAGTTCAATAACTAGTGGTAACATAACATAATTGATTATGTAGAAGTTTTCGATTATGTTGTGGGGAATGCACAATCTAATTTAAATAAATCCTCGTAGGAATTTATTGGTTAGAATTGGGCCTTTCTAATTTTTAATGTTGTTGATAAATTAAATCTTGAAAACGTTCCCAAGGTTGTTTACTGATTAGGGATTTAGTCAACGGACGTTCCTTGACCGTTGACTATCCACAAGGTAATGAAAGGTGAGGTCGTTAGGTCGTACTAATGGCCATAACCAATTTATCAATTATGAATAATTGTTATTTTTGCATCTATGATCAACCGTGGAATTAAGCATGATCCAGTTTTTAACTGGAATACTCTTCTCTTATATTTATCTCTTCTAATTTTATTAGTTTTTTTTTTAGTTTTATTCTTCTTCACAATCAAAACTCCCCCTAATTATTTTTATGTTTGAAGAAATTAATTTAAAATCAATCTCTATGGATTCGACCCTACTCACACATCTACAAAAGTGTTCGTAGGAATTATTTTTAGTGTATTCGACACCCATCATTCCTCTTTCAAAAACTCCTTTTTGAAGCAGAAGGGTTTTACATTTTCATCTCGAGTAAGTATTCCTAATCCCTCTTGTTTTTTCAAGATTCATCTTCCTCCATGTTTTCTTCTAGTTAGTCTATACGTTTTCTCAGGGAGATCTTCTTGGGTGATGATACCTCTGAGGTCACTTCAGGGAAGACAAGCCCTGTCTTACCTCGATTTGCCAGGGGCCATAGGAAGAGCCTAAGACAGGCGACGATTGCTGCTTGATGTTTGAGAAATAAGGATTCCAACGAGGAGGCAGGGGACAACGAGGTTGAGGGGACGCCTAGGTTTTCCTCTGAGGAGGACAAGATATCTAGATCTCCTCCTAAGAAGAGAAAAAGAGGTCTCATCAAGAGGAGGAAGAAGAGGAGAGGGTGCCTCAGTCACTAATAGACGGGGGTCCTCTACTCTGAAGATCTCCTCCATAGATTAATTGCTTCAAGAATTTCATGTCCCTTCTCACTTTATTGGGTATACTCTCTCCTACAAGTCATCATTCCATTCTCCTCTCAACTGTTTGTGTTTCTTTGCAGTCCAGCTATGCTCAGGTTTGCGTTTTCTTATTCTCCTTTTTTATTTAGAGGTCGCTCGTCTTTTTCAGGTTTCTCTGAAAAAATTGGCTCCAACTCCTTTAGAAATTTGGTTGGTTTCTTTTATGGTTTTTCGCTTTTATGGTCCCTAACGGAGCATCTGAGTTGTGCCTTATATTAAAAAATTATTTAAAGAAATAATTAAATTAACGCTTATGGGCCCCAATGGAGGACGCCTGTGGGATCTGTAATATGTTCCTCTAAGGATGCGGATATATCCTTTGACCGTAGCATGGGTCGCCGCGTAAAAATCTCTGTCGGACTTGAAAAAAAGATTAAATATTAAAAACAATAAGAAATTAATAAAAATTTCATAGCGGCAATTTTCATAATTGTAGAGGCATATAAAATAGTCTAAAAAAAATTCATATTATACTAGTGATCCTTTTGATTGCACAGCCTCCACTTTACCAATCAAACTATGCTTCATTGACGAAAATTCGATATTCTTGCAGATTGCAAATTGAATATTATGTATAACAGTATCTTTCATAATTTCCTTTAACAGAAATTATTGATTAATCATAAATATTTAACATTAATAATTTATATATTTATCATTAAGAATTCAACTTTATCATATAATTATAAAGGAATCACTAAAAAAAGCACTTATATAAATCACAACACAAAATCATATCAATTCCAACAACCCCATCACAAAATCCACATCAAATGTAAATTTCTCGTGGACACCAAATCAAGCAAATATCAACTAATCTGTGGCAGAAAATAATAAAAGAAAAATACAGAAAACCATCACTCCGATTCCCAGAGGGCCACCATCTCCCACTTCGTATTGTTATAACTGACGGCAAACCCCCATTTATTCGCCCTCCAATATACGTCTGCATGCCCTTTATCCCTACCCGTCTCGTACGCATGAAACGACGCGAATTTCAGACCGTATACCGCGCTCGCGTAATACACGTCGTCTACGTCCACGCTGATCTGATACTCCCGCCAGGGGCTCAGCTCCGCCGAGCCCTTCAACTTCCCGCCCGCTTTGATACGAAGGCTGATGTCAGGCAAGTTGTTGCGACCCAAAGCGTTGGTTATGTGAATCACCGGCAGTTTCCCGCTGCCCTGGAGTCGGGCAGCCCATGCACTGGAGAAATAAAGGGTTAAAGCCATGAAGAAAGATAAAAACAAGAATTTTGAGGTCATTTTTTCTCTCTTTTTTGGTGTCGGGATTTCGTTTCCTGTCTCTTATGAATGTGGTTATGGTTTTCCGTTCTTATAGTAAGGAGATTATGAGGAGAGTGATAAATATTATGATTCATGTATAGATAGTTGACTAGATTTGAATTATTTAAATTTATTAGTTCCTATATATATTTCCCTTATATAGGATTGGAAATGAGATATTTGGGGAGTTATTTTTTTCCTACCAAAATTGATAATTGGGATTGGATGATTATGGAGGGAGTCAAAATTCTATGTTTGGTAAGTTGGAAATGGATATGTAATGACTTTTTCTTGAAATAAATTCGAAGGAGTAATTATAGAAAAAGAAAGTTGGAAACTTGGAGGAGCGGGAAAGGGCCTGCGCCCATATGATCATCCCTTTATTAAGCCAAAATTCATGGATGTTTCTTTTAATCTTATTCAACTTTTGACTTAAAATTGTGATCTGTCTCAGAAATTTAGTTATGGGCTCGCCTCACAACCTCTGACACTTCCTTGAACAGATCAATAATCGTAATAACACAAAGAAGTTAGATTAGTTGGGTGGGTTTCCGACAAAGACATTCCGACGCCCAAATTAGATAAAAATGTAATAATATATATATATTCTGAGAAAAAGTCATCATAATTAACAAATGTTACCGGTTAAATTTATAAAGTGGGTCTTGGGTTTAACTCCCACCATTATCTTGACTAAGTGTAATCTTCCTTTGTGTTCCTCTTTCAAAAACTCCTTTTTGAAGCAGAATGGTTTTACATTTTCATCTCGAGTAAGTATTCCTAATTAATCCTTCTTGTTTTTCCAAGGTTCATCTTCCTCCATATTTTCTTCTAGTTAGTCTGTATGTTTTTTCAGGGAGATCTTCTTGGACGATGATACCTCTGAGGTCACTTCAAGGAAGACAAGCCCTGTCTTACCTCGATTTTCCAGGGGCCATAGGAAGAGCCTAATACAGGCGACAATTGCTGCTTGATGTTTGAGAATAAGGATTCCAACGAGGAGGCAAGGGAAAACGAGGACGAGGGGACGCCTAGGTTTTCCTTTGGGGAGGACAAGGTATCTGAATCCCCTCCTAGGAAGAGAAAAAGAGGTCTCATCAAGAGGAGGAAGAAGAGGAGAGGGTGTCCCAATGAATAATAGATGGGGGTCCTCTACTCTGAAGACCTCCTCTATAGATCAATTGCTTCAAGAATTTTATGCCCGTTCTCACTTTATTGGGTATACTCTTTCTCCTACATGTCATCATTCCATTCTACTCCCAACTGTTTGTGTTTCTTTGCAGTCCAACTATGCTCAGGTTTGTGTTTTTTTATTCTCCTATTTTATTTAGAGGCCGCTCGTCTTTTTCAGGTTCTCTGAACCAATTGGCTCCAACTCCTTTAGAAATTTGGTTGGTTTTTTTATGGTTTTTTACTTTTATGGTATCCCTAACGGAGCATTTGAGTTGTGCCTCATATTAAAAAATTATTTAAAGAAATAATTAAAATAAAATAATTAAATTCAATTAATACTATAGGTTAAACAACTTACTATCTTACGCTTATGAGCCTCAATGGAGGACGCCTGTGGGATCTGTAATATGTTCCTCTAAGGATGTGGATATATCCTTTGACCGTAGCGTGGTTCGCCGCGTAAAAATCTCTGTCAGACTTGAAAAAAAGAATAACAATAAGAAATTAATAAAAATTTCAGAGACAATTTTCATAATTGTAGAAGCATATAAAATAGTCTAAAAAAATTCATATTATACTAGTGATCCTTTTGATTGCACAGTCTCAACTTTACCAATCAAACAATGCTTCATTCACGAAAATTGGATATTCTTGCAAATTGCAAATTGAATATTATGTATAACAGTATCTTACATAATTTCCTTTAACAGAAATTATTGATTAATCATAAATATTTAACATTAATAATTTATATATTTATTATTAAGAATTCAACTTTATCATATAATTATAAAGGAATCACTTAAAAAATACAGAAAACCATCAGTCCGATTTCCAGAGGGCCACCATCTCCCACTTCGTATTGTCATAACTGACGGCAAACCCCCATTTATTCGCCCTCCAATATACGTCTGCATGCCCTTTATCCCTACCCGTCTCGTACGCATGAAACGACGCGATTTTCACGCCGTATACGGCGGTCGCGTAATACACGTCGTCTACGTCCACGCTGATCTGATACTCCCGCCAGGGGCTCAGCTCCGCCGAGCCCTTCAACTTCCCGCCCGCTTTGATACGAAGGCTGATGTCAGGCAAGTTGTTGCGACCCAAAACGTTGGTTATGTGAATCACCGGCAGCTTCCCGCTGCCTTGGAGTTGGGCAGCCCATGCACTGGAGAAATAAAGGGTTAAAGCCAAGAACAAAGATGAAAACAAGAATTTTGAGGCCATTTTTTCTCTCTTTTTTGGTGTCGGGATTTTGTTTCCTGTCTCTTATGAATGTGGTTATGGTTTTCCGTTTTTATAGTATGGAGATTATGAGGAGAGTGATAAAATATTATGATTCATGTATAGATATTTGACTCGATTTGAATTATTTAAATTTATTAGTTCCTATATATATATATATATATATATATTTCCCATATACAGGATTGGAAATGAGATATTATGGGGAGTTATTATTTTCCTACCAAAATTGTTAATTGGGATCGGGTGATTATGGAGGGAGTCAAAATTCTATGTTTGGTAAGTTGGGAAATGGATATGTAATAATTTTTTCTTGAAATAAATTCGAAGGAGTAATTATAGAAAAAGAAAGTTGGAAACTTGGAGGAGCGGGAAAGGGCCTGCGCCCATATGATGCATCCCTTTATTAAGCCAAATTTCATGGATGTTTCCTTTAATCTTATTCAACTTTTGACTTAAAATTGTGATCCGTCTCAGAAATTTAGTTATGGGCTTGCCTCACAACCTCTGACACTTTCTTGAACAGATCAATAAGTCTGAGAACACAAAGAAGTTTAGGCTAGTCGGGTGGGTCTCCGACGAAGACACTCCAACCCCCAAATTAAATAAAAGTGTAATAATGTATATATAAATCATCATAATTAATAAATGTTACCCGTTAAATTTATAAAGTCTCTCATGATATATTTGGTATCCGCTTATTAATAGAGATTGTGCTTGGATCATGCCCCGGATCGCATGTAATTGATACTCCTTGACCATATTAATGACTTTCGCCATACAGGTGACGATTATACCCTTATTTAAGGGTATATTTTGTCTTTACTGAATCATCCTCATCAACATATGTGAAATCAAAGAATTATACAATTTTACAAAGTGCAGAAAATATTTGTCATACTAAATACGTGGTTATAAATTTAATTTTTAATATAATTGATATATATAGAAGGAAATTTATTACATTGAAATTGAAAACACAAAGTACCCTTATTCAAGCTATGAATGAGATGACAAGGTACACAAGTATGGTGATGATGATGACGTCACCAGTGATATCGTTGGTACCACTGCTGATTAGCAAACACATACAACCCGCTTTCATCTATACGCCATGACAACGCTCTCACAGCGCACCTACTCCGATCCTCGTTTGAATCGAACACATCGAAACGTCCGTGCAAATTCCCCAGTGTCATATCACATGTCGCAACGGTCCTCTGATCGCCGGCCACTGGGGTTAAAAACGAAGCAGTACCGGCAGGGTCAAGCGTGGTTGTCCCGACATCAGTGCCATTTGCTTGGCAGTGTGCGGTCAGGACTTGGTTTGTGGAACCGTTGATTAGGGTTACCACACAGTCGTATGCCCCAACTGAAAATATAAAATTAGAGTTAGATGCAGACAAGAGGAGGAGGAAGAAGAGGATGTTGTAAGGGAAAGAAATCATGTTTTTTATTAATCTTGTTTAGTTTCTTGCTACTGCTAATTATATATATATACTAAAATGTTCGAATTCACACCTAATTATATATTTGACCCATTTAATTATGTTATAATTCAAAATGAAATTTATGTGATTAAATATTATATTTATTGCTCAAATTAATCACATTAACATATATTATTACTTAGACCCCTCTAAAAATACTAAAATTATATTTTAAAAATGAAACGCCTTTCTAAAAACTCCCTCGTTTTATACTTGAATTCATTTCGTTAAGGTTTCAACCTATGTTTATCAGGTAACTTTTGAAACGAAATGTATGAACTCACTTAAAGCAATGTTGCTAAATCTTGTGCTTATATTTGGATTGATAAATTTGTATTTAGAGCGAAAGAAATTAGATAAAATGTTTCAATTGATTCTATGTTATTAAAAAAATTTAAAATTCATTCATGATGACTAAAAATATAGTTCAAATTTCAGAATGAGAGATTTAAAATCCTTTCAATCTATAATTATATATCCAAAATTAAAAGATTAATTTGTTACTAAGTATTTAAAATCCATGTATAAATTTAAATTTATCAATTCAAACAGAATTTGACTGATACAGAATATTTCAGCAATAAAACCATCATATAACAATTATAAGATTTTTATTTGATTGCTGAAATATTGAATATTTGACTAACACAAATTCTAGCTGGTGGCGCGTGAGTTTCACGTGCTGGTCTGCTGTTAAAGTAAATGGCAATTAGATATGTATTGCCTTTTTACCTTCATTTTCCATTCTTAACAGAATATGGAGTCATTTTTAAAATCCAGTAAAACGATAGCAGCTATGTTAAAAATTTGGTACTATAAACAAAAAGTTTAGATGCATTTCGGGTTATTTGACGTTTTCATTCTTTTATCTTTGTAGAATAGCATATTGATTCTGTATTTTTGTTAGTTTCTGTGATTCCAGTCATTTTCTTCGCTGAGTTCACCTCCACTCACAAAAAAGATAAACTCCAACATAAAAATAAAGGACTTAAAACGTGAAAACTAAAAGAATATAGGATCAAAATGCTATTCTAGAAAGTTAATAGACAAAAATACCAACAAAAAATGAGCGAATATATACCGTGGCCTCAATTTTTAAAGGTCATGTGAGATGAATATACATTTTTCCGACAAGACGTGTGAACTCCAACGAAAAAAATAACTGAAATCACGAAATTCAAAAGGATGTAAAGAACAAAATGCTACTCTATAAAATTAAAATAAAAAAATATCAAATAATAACAAAAAATGGGCGACCATTTTTTGTGAGGCCCACATCGTATAGGACCAAATAAAGCAATTTTGAGTTGCACATATAGCTAGTTGATGATAGAAATATCCCAACTCTGAACGATACGCAAATTGGATGCGTAAGTTAACAAGTTCATGTGCCAGGGAAAAGGATAATAGACCTCTCATTGGAGTAGTAAAGATATATATATAATTCCTGTATTCACAATTTCCAGAATACCCACCAATCAGCACATGCAATCAGATCATGCACAAAAACTCAAAATCCCATGGGTATTCAAGTATATTGTCACACCCCTTGAAGCAATTTATGTATAATGTCGAGGGGAAATCGCATTTTTTATTCTACATATTAACATTTTTTTTAATTTAATATAATTTTTTCATATACATCAAATGACCTAAACTACGGAATTAAAATGCATTTAAGCCTACCAATTAATACAAGAATCATTGTCATTTATGTTGTACCATTTAATTTATCACAAACTTTACTACAAATATTTAATATATATATATATATATATATATATATATGTCGGGGCTTATATATATATATATATATATATATATATATATATATATATATATATATATATATATATATATATATATATATGTCGGGGCTAGAATATTTACTACCAATTAATACAAGAATCATTGTCATTTATGTTGTACCATTTAATTTATCACAAACTTTACTACAAATATTTAATATATATATATATATATATATATATATATGTCGGGGCTAGAATATTTACTACCAATTAATACAAGAATCATTGTCATTTATGTTGTACCAATGGACATATATATATAATTAATAATAAAAAAAGAAAAATGGTTCAATTGATTTCACTATAAGAAACAGGAAAAGTGGGATATATCCATTCATTCATTGATGCTTAAAATAATAATGTAAAAAGAGTGCATGCAAGAAACAGTGGGCGGCTACTGCTTTCATTCTTGTAAGGGAACTACTCATCTCTGCCTTAGCCTAAACAAATTGCAGCTGCACTCAATATTATGTTGCTTTGATTTAAAATTAATTATTACTTGTTTTGAAAATTGAAACATACTTCATTCCCTAATTCAGTTTAATTAACATAAATGTAAGAAAAGAAGATCAAATCAAGTGTGTTTTCTTGTATGTCTGAAAAACTATTAATTACTACATTGTTACTCGGTATGTTTTTTGTAATATATATAAATTCAAAAGTTTCTTCTTTTTAGTGGGACATTATTTTTCAAAAATACAAATATATATATATATTTCTATAGATCTGGGCTAAATGGATAATATATCGTGCAAAAGTGTCTTAGTCGAGATTGGCTAGAGCATGACATATATAAGCACAAAAGTCCCTCTTACTGGGGCGAGGTTCGTTTTAAGTACAAATTTATAATGGACAAATAAAAAAGAAAATAAATTAGTATTACCTCAACTATATGATTAATTAAGCACGCACAATAGATTTACAATAAATAAATATACTTCCGCAATAAATATGTACTAATAATGGGACACCATTACTTGCAAGAAATTGATCATTTTAATCAAATTAATCACTTTGATGACTATGAGAAGCTGTCTATACTTTTTAAACCAAGGAGTAGTGATAAAATGGGTGAATTTACCCTTTTAGTCCTATACGATATGAAATTCAAAACATGTATATGTTTTTCAAAACTTTTAAAATGATCTCAAAATTGACAAATTGGATACATTTAACCTATAAATTTCATAAAGTAGAGAACCAAATATATCGATTTTTTTTTATTTTGGAATCATTTTGAAATCGAAAATTAAAATATTCAGACATTTCTGATTGTGTGCCTGATCACATGCATTATCCTCTCACAAAACCATGGGCAGGCATTCATCAGCCTACACACCAAGAGGCAGTCCTCACAAGTTGGGGGATTGTGATCAAACTCTGACCTAAATAATGCATATTTATGCACAAACTAAGTCCAACTTCGGACCTACATTATCGTTGTCTGGACCCTAAATTTGTCTCCCAAAACATGTTATCGCATTTGTCTGAACACTGCACACAACCCTACTCTATAAATAAGCACACACAAAAAAGCTCATCACCTCAAAAACCAATCTTCATTTCCACCAAGAACACAAATTTCACATTTATAATCTTCCAGCAATACATAATATCTAATGGGGAGTTGTTTTCCGACGATGATTCGCAATGCTTATAAGCACATCGCTCGACAGAACTACTCGTCGCCTTCTTCAGCAGCACGGAAACTAGACGTACGAAGAGGGTACTTGGCGGTTTATGTTGGGGAGACTAAGGTTAAAAGTCGTTTCATCGTCCCGATTTCGTACTTGAAGCAGCCTCTATTTCAAGAGCTGTTGAGGTGGTCGGAGGAAGAATACGGGTTTGATCATCCGATGGGAGGAATAACAATCCCATGCAGTGAAAATGCGTTTCGGCATTATCTGAATCAGTTGTCATTGTCAAGAAAATGCAACTTACACTGAGCTATAATTGGGTTTCGTAGAGTTTTGTGATGATATTTAGCGTATTTTTGTAGCAGAAAATAAGAGTGTATTTGTAATTTTAAGAGTTTATATGAATAATCATTGAAATAGACAGACAGTTGTTGTATTCTGTGTCTGAATAATTAAATGTTTGGCTGCTTAATTGCTGCTGTAATAAACTTTTTGATCGTGCCCTCAAATTTTTATGTAGCTATATTAGCAGCATAGTGAAAAAGTTAGTAGCAACACATTAAGATATATCATAAGTTGGCACCATTTATACATTTGAATAATAATAATAAAAATAATTTTGTCATAATATTTTTCTTGCCAAAATTATATTTTTGATCCTATAAGTGTAGGTCTTTAACATTTTTCATCCCGTAATTTTTTTCATTTACACATTTAGTCCTAAATATCTCATATAATTGATTTAAATTCGATCAAACTCGATTTAAACTAAAATTTTCTTAAATTATGCACATATCATCCATTGTTCAACTGGTCGATAACCTAATACAACAGCTCTCATAATACTGAATAATTATCCTAGTAACAATTTTTTTTTACTATTTAATATAAATCAATTATAAGAAAACAAAGGTTATTATCAGTCAATATTATTAATTATTAGAGACACTAGAAATAAATTACTATTGGCTACAATATTAATTCCTATAACTAAAATCATGGTAAATGATTATTATTAACTACAATTAAATAAAAGCGGTGCAAAAAACCAGCCTTTTCACTATGAAAAAATTATTTATCATGGTCAAAATATTTGCCACTGTTAAAATACCACGACCAACAACTATTGAGTACTGTGGTCAATAACTATTTGCTACGGCTATTTATTTTTAACTATGACAATTAACAATAATTAAATATTATAATTTTTTTTAGTGAAAAAACATTGATTAGAGGCTTAATTGTAATTTTTGTCCATAATATCGGGGACTAGGAGTGTGATTATTTCTGCCCTATGAAAAGTTGATTTGACAATTTTCTTCACAAAATTAGCAGTTTAACATGTTGAGAACTTTTTTCATCGACGAAATTTGCAAAAATTTTTCATAATGTTTGGATTCGTTTTCTAAGTGTTTTATGGAGATAGAGAGAGAAAAACAAAGATAAATAAGTGTGTGTTAGAGATAGTATGTATGTTTGGATTTGTTTTTTAAGATAATTTAAAATAAGTATTGTATGTTTAATGTTGTGTTTTGGGAGACAAAAATTACTATTCATTGTCAATTCATAGTCAAATCATGTTTTTTTATATATATTTATGTATATGTATGTGTATATATATGCGTATGTATTTATGTTAAAACAGTTTAAAACAACTAAATAAGGCGTTTTTGAATGATGGCAAACATTGGGTATGTTTTGACTCGTTTCGGAGATAATTTAAAAATGAAAACAAACATAGCGTTTAATTTTATACCCTCGAGTCACGTGCATATAAAAATTCCAACAAATTTTAACAATTTAAAAAGACCTTAATATGTGAATATTGACAAATTGATTAACAAAATGTCAAACGAACTTTTTCACGTACCTAAAATTAACAAACTTACAGAGAAAACTGCAATTTTGGTTCTAAATAGGAATAACTTTCAGCATTAGTCTCATATTTTTTTAAATAACCGACATTAGTTTCGGAGGTTTTGAAATAATTAGTATTAATTAGCCCCATATTTTAGAAACATATTGCAAAGTTAGCTCGACTTTTGTAATATTAGTCTCATATTTTAAGAAAATATTGTAAAGTTCGTTCCATAATTTAGGAAAACGTTGCAAAGTTAATCCAAAATGTCGCAATTTTTTTACGATGAGACTAACTTTTCAATATTTATTTTTTTAAAATATGAGACTAATATTAATATTTTAAAAAAAAATATAAAATTAATACTGCAAACCACCCTATATGTTGAACCAAAAAATTATAGATTTCTTCCTTATATACGAGACAAAGACTGCAATTAACCCCATGCCCATCATGCATTTTTTAACATTTAAAATTTTAAAACAACCAAAAAATACTATATATCCATCAGTATGGTCGGAATTTACATTATTACAACCACTGGTCTAGTGCAATTTGCTCATAATAATCTTTTAACAAATAATAAAAATAAGTTACCTGCGGATTTGAAAATCTTAATTCCCAAAGAACTAACTGTGGCTTGTCTTACTAGGAGAAATTATATTTTTTGTCCTATAATTTAATTTTTTTTTAAACCATCCGAGAGTGGGGAGATTTTCGAAGTTTCCAACCATTTTTTATTAAGATAAGAAAGCGAGCAAATTTACAACGGGGAGTACTAACTCCGTATCATTTCTAAAAAGCTGTAAAAAGGGAGTACTATTCCCTTACAAATATTCATCAAAAGCATAAACGAGAATTACTACTCCCTTACAATAAATCACAAAAGTATAAATAAGGAGTACTACTCTCCTACAAAAGTGAAACGAGTTAAAATTGATATGTTTACAATTTTATTACTTACAATCTTTTAAAAAATGGCTAGGTAACTTAAAAAAAGTTTTATTTTTAGTTGACCTTTTGTCAATTTTTATTAAAAAATAGACGAAAAAAACTACGTAGATGGTCATTATCTTTTAAATGGAGGAAAATGTCTATTTCACTTGGATGTGTTTTCCTCTGTCAATTTCTGAGGAAAGTTGGTACGTAGGAGAACTAATTAAAGTTGAGAATTTTTAAAAGTTATACGATTATTTTCAGAATATCGTAACAATAACACTGAAATTGTACAGAGTCTATGTTACAAGAAACAATGTCATCAGCAGCCACACAGACTCTTTGTAAAATAGTGGAATTCGTTGCTAATTTATGTTAAAAATAAATTTAGCAAGAAAAATATTTTATATTTTATATTTTAATTAGCTCGTACTGATTTTAGCATAAAATTATTTTGTTGCTTATTTTGCTAGGAATTTTGTTAATGAATTTTTTGTTAGTAAAATTTTGGTGAGAACTCTTTAATTTTTTTGCTAAGGCTAGTTACGAAATTTTACATTAATTTTTTTTTAATATTTTATAGCAAGGAAATATGTTGTTTTTAATATTAATTTTGAAATTACAAAAAGTTAAAATATTCTTATCCGTGACCAAATCCGTTACTAATTACTAATAAATTTATTCTCTTTTCTAATTTTTCTAGTTATTGGCATAAGTTTGTTCTAATTTGAAATACTACCTCATTGTTTGAAAAATTATAAATATTCTACTAAAATTAATAATTATCTGACAAATACCCCCTGCACTAGCCTATTAAGAGGGGGAATTTGTTAGAGGATAGTTAATTTCAGATTAATATTTGTTATTTTGCCAATAATGAGAGATATTCATATTTATAACAAATTTTAGTGAGACACGTTATAATTTATTCTATATATGTATCATCATCATGTATATATATTAATATTATACCAGAATAATACGATTAATCAAGCATTCACAAGCCACACACTTTATACAAATAATCAATTATTAATTGCAACAACACATTCATTCGGCATTGCATGCTAAACCCTTGATAGCTATATTTGGCTTTCTAATGAAAACTTGGTTAGCCCTTCCTAGCTTTCCATGCCATGCCACCACCTTCTACTCCATCATAAGCGGGTGGAGCACCACCACCACCACTGCCACCGGCGCTGCCGCTGCCACCAAAACCAAATCCCCCACTACTTCCACCACCTATTCCTCCCCATCCAAACTGCCCCCCTGTACCACCCCCAGGGTAACCACTTCCACCACCGCCACCCCCACCTCCACCTCCTCCACCACCACCGCCCCCACCTCCACCTCCTCCTCCCTGGCCACCTCCACCACCGCCTCCTCCTCCCCCACCAGGACCCGTGATCGGAGCAGGTGTCGGTGGAGGGCTCCCGTCCCGACCAAAGGAAGCGCCCATCATCATCATCATCACAAAAAGAACCAAGCAAACAAAAGGAATTAGACGAGCCATGGCCTAATTAACACTTCTCGGATATGAATATTATATGGAGAGTTCTTCATCGCATGTGTACATATACATGCACCTTAGGAAGCCAACTTGAAGGGGTTAATTGAAGACTTTGTCCTCATTCTTTCTCTTTAATACCAAAAGCAAAATGTTGGGGGCATCTATCATGTGTCCAAAATTTTTAAGTAAATTTGATTCCATCCAATTAAATAATTGCATAATGAGTGTGATATATTTATTTATATTTTTTATATTTTTTAAACGGTACATTAATTATATAATAAATATATTAAATTTACTATATAATTAGTTCAAATTTAATCAAACTCCATCGAAATTAAAATTTTGTATGATGTACTATGTACATTTGCTGTGCATAAATCCCACCACAAGTGTTTTTATACGATAAAACCATGTAATACTCCAGAATTTCAGGCACTATCAGCTTACACATAACCAGGTTTTGTGGTGGTTGGTGCCAGAATTCACATGGGATTTGTTGATCTTTTCAGTTATATATGGAGCCAAAGCGACTCCATCCTGAAGGTATCCTTCTTTTCCCTAATTAGTTCAAAAGGTTTAAATACACTTGGAGTGGAAAGTGGTGAGATAAGTGCTAGAAAATAAAAATGTATAAATGAGTGAAAATGAGAATATTACTGCTCGATTTTTATGTCTAAGATTGAGAAAATTTTATACTTGGGATGGAATGTGAATAAATCGTGACAAATGAATTTAAATTAAAAAATATTTTAATATATGGGATCAAAAATATAATTTTTCATTCATAGAGAAACATTAAAACGAAGAATTTTCAACGAATGATTTTATGATAAAAAAAATATATATTATTGCACCACTCTATTTAGATATATATATATATATAGTGTGTTACCTATGTGATCATTTGAAATATATGTAACTACCAACCTTTTTTATTATACTATTTACAGCTCGGAAGTTCACTTCCTATATATAGTTTATTAATAAGTAATTTGATTGTACTTTCAGTATGACACTAAACGATCTACTGGTTATTCTAAAACATAAGTGAACAATATTAAAGGAACATAATAAATGTAAGATTGAAAATATAATAGTGATATTAAAATTAAAAAAGATGCAAACATGTTAGGTTTCCATAAAATACTAAAATGTTCATCTTTGTGTTTGATATGATTAAAATAGCTGGCTCAATTCATGACCCACATACGAGAGCCCAACATAAATCAAGAAAACCCAACAAACCGAAAAGGGCCGCAAGAGCTCCCGTTCAGCTTTAGCCCAAGAAGGGCAAGGATCGGGCGCAAAATTAGGCAACCCCAAAATGGCAGGAGGCTCAATGTCATCCTGGCCATCATCAGGACACCCTCTTAGCTAGCAACAAATTGTTCGGGTCAGGATGATGTAGTTACACATGTAAAGTATGACAAGGCCCTGCCTATGACCAACCTCCCCCAAGAAGTTGGGATATGGATGAATCTCCATCCTACCGATCTCTCCTAGTCTGGTAGGACTCTCTCAGTATTTTCTAACCACTCTCGAATTCTAAGGAACCATATCTCAACAATCGCCTTCTCGACTCCCTAGGGTACAAGACTCCTCTCTTGCTGGGACTCCCCCCCCCCCCCCCCCCTAATTTTCTTCACACATAGCTTGTTATCTCTTTACTATTCATTTTTTTTTTTAATTTTATTATTCTATAACTATATACTGATTTGACCACTGAATTGTTAATATTTGTTTTGTAGGTTCCCACTTTAGATCTGTGAAAAAATTGAGCCCAAGAAATTTTGAGTGAATGAACCTCATTACACGTACAAAAGCTGCACGTATTAGCGTTATTATAATAGTAATAGAGTATTTTGGAATAGATAACGCTTCAACTTAAAATTAATTATAAACTAAAATAAAAATTATATATTTTTACTATCTAATAAAAATATCTCAAAAATAGAATAATTGGTTTTTGTCCTTGTGATATGGTAGCGTCAATTTTGGATACCTCCCTAAATGCATTTCCATATGAAATGAACCTGGGACGTACAAGAATATCCAGAATTTTTACTCCTTAAAGATAAAACACATAATAATATATAATAGCAGTCCTCCAAATTGAAATAACATAGCAAATATTAAATTCTAGCTACCTAAAACCCTTGAATCAACAATAACATAAACATACCCCTAAGACATCTGATAATTAATTTAAGGTATAGTGTGGCCGGGCGCTCCACCCCCAACACGGCCACTAGCACCTATACCACCAAGCCCGCCGCAGCCGCCTCCACCACCAGCACCACCTCCGCCACCAAGACCACCAGAGCCGCCTCCGCCACCAAGACCACCAGAGCCGCCTCCGCCACCAAGACCACCTAGTCCACCTAGTCCACCAAGCCCTCCAAGCCCACCAGTGCCGCCTCCCCCACCTAGTCCACCTAGTCCTCCAAGCCCACTGGCGCCGCCAATGCCACCAAGGACCGGAATCACCCCGGCAAAGCCACCAACGCCTCCCCAGCCACCTACACCGCCATAGGAGATGAAGTTTTTCTGATCATCGACGCCGCCGTTAGCGGCCGGCGCATTTGCAGTTCTGACCACATTGTTCTCAACAGGGGCTAATGCATTAGCGGTAGTACCCGGTTTGGTTTGGTCATTAGGAATGTTTCTAGCAGCACTGGCAATATTTCCTAGTACTGAAAATGCAACTATCAAGAAAATTACGTACAATTTCGCCATATCTCTCTCTTGTTTTTCCTCCCTCTCTCTCACACACACAAAACACACTAAAAACCACGCACAGAATTGAAGGCAGCTAGCTATAGTATATATATGTGTTTTTGAATGAGGGGATGAGGGCTGAGAAGGAGAGGTATTTATGGGCAAAAACTTTGAGGGAGAGGTTCCATTAAGGGTGGAGGACAGTTGTGAAGATTACACTAGTAAAATTAATATTAATGGCATTAAATATTCGCAATCTCGAGAGTAGCAATTTCAATTTTCATGGCGAGTAACAGAGTTAGGTGAATTAAAGATGAAATCGTGATGAATGTGCATTAATGTTTATGAAGATTGATGGACAGGGCAAGGCTGCCATGCAATCCATGCAACCTGTGTGGCAAACACTTGTTGCGATTGCAGAAAGGGACGGACGTATGATAATGTCTTGTAATCTTTGTTCTTTGACTTGGTGTGAAAGGTGGCAGCTTCTGGAGTTAGATTTTTGACATCTTGCTGGGGAAAATGCAGATTTGTTGTTGAAAATATATTTATAATTTTTTAGATAATAAGGAGTATATGAAATATGATAGCTTCTGCAGGGGAAATATTTTACATCTTGCTCGCAACATTGTGGATTTGTTCGAAATTTGAATTGGATTTTCTTTTCGAAATCCAGCTGTCTGAAATTTGATATGAGATGTTCATCTTAATTAGGGGAAATTGTAGCCCAAAAACAGTTCCGCAAAACTTAAATCAATTATATAGTTATTGTAATATACTTGTAATATAATTGGTGTATAGTTTAGGAAAAAGTGACCAATTATATAACACTTGCTCTGTGAATTGGTTTAGTTCGACCAAATCTCATTCAAATAAATTTTTTTCTTAATTAGTCTAATAGCTAAAAGTTAGGAAAAATAGTATCTTTTTGTCCTATATTTTAGAGTTTTGTATGTTTTTTGTCCTATTGATTATGAATTTTTATTAATGGTCCCATAAATTACAAAAAGTTTCAGTTTTAGTCGTGTGATTAGATATAATTCATTAATATTTTGATGAAAAAAGAGATGTGTTACTTAGCACGTAGCCTTAACTATTCGACCACTTTTGGCAATGTGTTTAGAATTTTTAGTCCCATTAATTACGTGATTCTCATCAATGATTTCGTAAGTTAAAAGAATTTCACTTTTAGTCATTTCATAAGATTCCATTAGTATTTAGACGAGAAAAAGTATGTGCTTATGAACACGTTGCTATTAACTCTTTGATCAATTTTAGTCAAGTGCTTACGCTAGAGAAAAAAAATTACCATTGCCTACACTTTTATTGAAAATGAACTAAAAGTCGTGGTGAATAACAATTATTAACCATGATTAAATAAAATCGATGTAAAAATTTAGCTTATCCACCATGAATAATATTTTTAGCTATGGTTATGAGCCATGCAATATATTTTTGCCACACTCGCAAAAACCACGGCCAACAGTCATTGCATGACTGTGGTCATGAATGATGATTTACTACGGGTATTTATTTTTAATTATAATAATTAGTTTTGGCCAAATATTATATTTCTTCTAGTATTATCACTGTTAGTCCCATTAGTTACTCGATTCCCATCAATGATCCGTAAGTTACAAAACATCTCACTTTTAGTCCTCGATCAGATTCTATTAGTGTTCTATATAATAGCCACATGTTCGGCACTTGCCTTTCTATCAAAATACTAATAAAAAGACTAAAAGTGATAACTTTTATAACTTGTGGAACCACTAATAATAATTCCGAGCTTAATGGGATTAAAAAAAATGTGTTGACCCCAAGATATATATACAGGATGAAAAATGCAATTTTCTCGTGGAAGTTACATAAACAAGACAAGATTGTCTGTACAAATTTCATCTGTATATGAATATTTATCTCAATCTATGTGAAATAATTTAATTAGAAGAACAAAAATGCAATGAAATCTCTCAAAGTCAATTGTGAACCATTAGATGGTATGACAATGGAAATGATGATGGGTGGATAGGAATCCAAATATTAATGAAGTGATGGTGTTTTAACCGTCAGATATAAATGAGAATGAGAGATATGCATTGGATGCACCGCCTTCACCGTCACTATACCACCGATGGAGTGATCCCAGACGCATGTCAATTCTCATGTCAACAATATTATTGCAACTTCCGCCGGAAATAACTCTCTCATTTATTAATTTCACCCAAAAACAAATATTTGCACAATTGGAATTTTTTAATCTCAAATTCTATTTTATTTTTTATTTCTTTTGATGAATACAAATTACGTATATAAACATAATAATATTTATTTTATTTTATGTAACATTATATAGTAAATAAAATAGGACACACACAATGGAATTTAAAATAAAAAATTCAAAAAAAAAAAAAACTACTATACTAAATTTTAATATATTAATTTTATTATCAAATATTTTTTCAAATTTATTACTTTTCTCTTCCAAATAATCTCTGTCATTTTTTAACTACTAATATACTATCATGTTTATCCTCTACTTTCACTCATATTCATCACTTGTGGTACACATCATACTCGATTTGTGTAAAGAATATTTAAAAATTATAAAGTTTGAAGGGTATTTTAATAAATTTATTTAAAAAAAAAACATTGATGAGATAAAGGGTAAATCTGAATATTCAAAAGTTGGTATAACAACTGAGTTCTTTCTTATAATACTGCAGATGTTGATTTTTATTTTTAAAACCTTTGTTGGGTTAATCAAATTGTTGGGTTAAAATCTACACTCAAATAAAAAAAATAAAAATATAAAAGTTGTAGCTCTAAATTAGAGGTGATTGAGATGAGATGATTAGTTGATTAGAAGATGTGTATGATTGGGACTTAACCTCCAACATAATCATAACCCCTACCACATATCTAAATATTACATCTTGCCTCATCATTTCTATACAATCATTCATTCCCTGTTAATTACCTTCCTTTTTATTTTTATAATATGCTATTTATTTAAATTATTAATTATATTTAAATTTAAAAATTAATTTTATATATTTAATTTGAATCAACGAAAACTTTGAAATATACATTCGTATAGGACTCAAACTCACAACCTTTTAAACATGAGGTTTGATATTAAATAGGTGGATGAATCCCCTAATCAAGGGTTTTTCTTTCTTTCTTTCTTTTTTTTTTTTTAAATAGATTGTAATCAAAGGTTTGATTATTAAAATGTGACAGCTGGTCTGTTTTTATGTTTTTACATATATATATATATATAAACATATATATTGGTAAAATCATTGAGAGTGGGCCCCTAAAATGTGTGGGGAAAATGGGCCCAACATCACATGCAATTGTTTGTGGTTTAACAATTTCTGCTCGTGAGTTTATATTTAATTTCATTTCGTTATTTATTTTGGAAAAAAAAAACAAATATTTTCTCGAAATGTTTGGGAAAATATTCCTTGGGAATATTTTGATTTTACTTAAATATATTTTTCGGAAAAAAAAAACAAATATTTTCTCGAAATGTTTGGGAAAATATTCCTTGGGAATATTTTGATTTTACTTAAATATATGAATTTTAAAGTTTAATTGGATTAGAGGGTGTTTGGATAAACTTAATTTAAAATATTTGATAAGTTTATATATCTTATCAGATACTTTTAAAATTTATAAGACTTTTAATCTTACTTAAAATAAATAAATTTTTTAAAGTGTTTGAATAAAATAAATTTATAAAATTTATAATAAAATATTAACAACAACAATTTTATAATATAATGCGATCGTAATAGAAGAAGTTTGTTAAGATCGAAAAATTAATTAATAATTTCATATGTATATATATATATATATTTAATTTAAAAGAGCTTATGAACAACTTATTTCTTGATGTTACAAACTATTTTTTGTAAAAAGAATTACCAAATAGTACTTTTTAATATCTTATAAAATTTAATTTTGGAACGACTAATTATTTATTTATCATTTACATCTCAGGAAAATAAATAGATATTAAAGCACATTTGATCGGATAGGATAGAAATCAATCATGTTATTACTATGCTCGTATGATATCGTGTTTGAAAAATAAAAAACTAATATGAGATCGAAAATAAATTAGGCTACGTAATTAGAATTGACATATCAAAGTCCAAATTAATCTACGATTTTCGAAATAGTTTATTGTAAAATGTAGAGAGAGATAGATTGGAGACTCAATTGTCTTCCAACCACTTCCAATTGAGGGGGAACTCACATCATCTTCCCGACCCAACTTTTAATTTTCCGATAAATTATAAAGGAGTATCTTGATTTCTGTTATAATTATATATATTCTTTTACTATTTGAAAAATTATAAATACTTCCTAAAGTTACGGTTATTTAACAAACACCCTTATAATGGATTATCGTAAAGGGTTATTTGTAGTTTCATAAAGAATGAATGAGGAAGTAATTTTAATTATGACAATTTTAACGGAGTTCAGTGTAATTTGTCCTTGAAGTAATATTGAAAATAAAAAAACAAAATCTAATTAGTTTAGATCATAAAAAAAAAAATAAAAAAAAAGAGAGAGAATTCAAAGGAAAGATTGGAATGTGAAATCTTGGTTTGTAGGATAGGGTTTTAAGTTAAAGTGATCCCTTTAGGGTGATGCTTTTCCAGGCAGAGTTGATGCCCTTCCTTCATCAGCTGAGCAGAGTGAAAGAAGAAAAGACAGACAGCAGAGCATCAGCATCCTATGTGAATCATTATTATGTAATTAGATGGAAAAAAGGGTTGAGAAGAGCACATTGAAAAGCTCCAACAACATAGCTGGTAAAGTGTGATTTGTAAAGACAGCCATGATTAAGGTAGGTTAATAAATATATGCACAATTACTAGCTAACATGCTGTAATAATCAATAATTCAAACACCAACATCAAGATTGCTTTCATTGACAAATTAAGGCAAACCCAAAAAGAGTAAACAATCAAAAGGCAAAATGAACCTTTGCTAATATGCATCATCATCATCATCCACTACAAAGGTCTGGTTGTTTTTTTTCTTTTTTCCATAACTCAAAGTTTTGACATTCACACTATATAGCTTGTATCACTCAAGAAAGCTAAAAGAGAAAGAAATTACAATATTGTTTAGTTCCTATGGAGACCGGAAGGAAGGAAGCCGACACAATTTCTGTAGACTGAGGGGAGACTGAGGAGAGGAGATCATATAAAGATGAGCACTGACAAAAGAAGAAAAATGGTTTGGACAACGCTTCTGCACCTGCCTCTGGGATAGTATTGTTTTTTGTTTCTGATTGAAGCAGGCCGAGGTTGGGCAACAATGGGATGGTGTGGGGATGGATGGATGGTGAAGAGTGGATTAAGGTACTGGACATGTGTAAAAAATGTACACTTGCCAATGTGAATGGATGATGGACAAACAATCGTGGATATAATAAGGTAGTGCTTGGAAGGAGTGAATTGGAATCTAACAGGAAAAAAGGTGAATGGATGAAAAAGGGGGAAAGCTAAAGAAGAAGAAAAGACGCTTTTTTTTTTGTTTAGTGAGGGTAAGACTGTTAGCATTGGTGGCCGCGGCGGCAAGCAAGAACACCGGCACCAGAAGTGATAGATGCAACCATGGAGGAAGACTTAGCACCTAAGCTTGAAGCTCTGGCATAGCTGGCTGATGCTCCGGCTCCAGATGGAGTGAAGTAGGCACCGTTGAGCATTAGGTCGCCCTCAGACCTCCAGTTCCAACCCTTCCATTGACCTTCAGCCGTGTCGACCCTCTTTGTAACCTGTTCGGCGCAAATCCAACTAGTTAGATTACTTTGAAACACTGTCTTACCTATGCAGAATTTATTCACTGGCGTACCTCTTTTGCGAAAGGATTGGTAGGTGCAAGATATCTGTTGCCTTGGCTGTTGATGGTGGGGCTTGCGCTTCCGCCTATAGCGTACATCTCCCAATGAGTGTAATCGTTGTTCACAACATGGAAGTATCCGTGTCTACATCTGCAATCATCATAAGACGTGTCTTTTGTATCAGGTAACATGTCAAAATTCAAGAAACAAGAAACCATATAACAAGAACATCAGACGAAACAACAGATTTACCTTGGCATTCTCTGAATAAGGCCCTCGCCAAAATGATTGTAAGCAATGGTCACCTGCATTTGCTTGTCTCTGACATAGGAATCACTATGACCCAACAACATAACCTATTCCATTTATAACATAATAATAAGATCAGTATTATTCACAGAGTTCCATTTTATGCAAACAGTAAGAACAGCCATTTCAAGGTAGACTGACTCACCTCATTGTGGTGGGTGAAGTAGTTATTAGAAATGGTAATGGCAGTGGATCCCATGACAGCATCCACAAGACCATCAGCACAGTTAGAGAGTGAATTATGATCAACCCAAATGTGGCTCGACCCAAAGATAGAAATGGCATCTCCATCAGCCATAGTCCTCCAACCATAGTGTGTAGGCGAGCTCCTCACCATGGCATTTCCAGTAGGTTTGCAGTCATGGATGTGGAGGCCGTGAATAATAATATTGGTAACGAATTGAATCGTAATGCACGCTCCATTCGCAATGTGCACGTTCACTCCACGGGCATCTATTGTCTTAAAGCTGTTCATGATGAGTTCCTGCTTCAATGTTATAACCATGTCGCGTTTGAACACAATCCAGAGAGGCCGGTCCTGGATGACAGCATGACGAAGAGTGCCAGGCTTGGGGTTAACAGGGTCATCATCACCAGAATCAGTGACGACATAGAATCGGCCATCACGACCACCAATTGCATTGCGCCCGAAACCAATACCACAGTCAGCAAGTCGTTTCCGGTTCTTGTGCCAGTTGGCGTCACAACGCCAGCAGTCATCAATAGGGTTGCCCGTCCCACACGAGAAAAATCCCAGGTTACGCCTCTCGGTGCTATTTCTAGTGGCCCTATAAGTTCACAAGTTATGTCAGCAATAGAATTACCATAATCATATACTGAACTATAACGGCTCTCTTTAATTTCTTTTCAGCAGGGCTGTTCATCTGATCTAGAAGTAATTAATTTTACTGACAGTGACTAAAAAACGTGAAGAAAAAGAAACATCATTCTGTGTCGGTAGCTATTCACTGATCCTCTTTTGTCATTTACAAAGACAAAATCCCTGTTTACATGGATCTGAAAATGCAATGTCAGCTATGACAGGCAACTTGGATCTTTCCTGTTTAACTGAACAAACTATTGATTGTTTTTATTATTAAATGTCAAGAGAGGAAACATTTGCACCTTTGTCCTTGTTTAGACACACATGGGTGATGCTGGCACGTGAAAAAGATAGGATAGCTATTCCATTTCTTGTGCTCACATTTCTTGCTACTTTTCTTGCATACACATGCACACATGACTAGAATGAAATGATAACTTTACAGAGTGGGATAGCATAGCTAACGTGATAAAGAACAGAGATTCAGATTATGCTTAAAAATGTGCAGAAAGTTATGAACTTGTAAAGTAATCTGAAGCAAGAAGCATCACTGAAACGACTAAAATTTCCAGCCACTGCACGTAAAGGATTAAGTAAGAAACTAAATGAACTTAAACAAATATAAAATGATTTGAATGAACTAAAACGATTTGGTTGTGATCATAAACAGAGAAAGGTATTATATGGCACCAAACACGGATCTAACAACAGTAGAAAGAAAAAAACACGTCACCAAGAACAAGATTTGAACTTATTAATTCTACAAACTGAGTGCAAGAAAAAGGATTAGAAGAAAATCCCATCAATAAATTGTTAAAATGAAAAGGAGAAACATCAGGAAAAAAAAATTCCAAAAAGTAATAACATATGCCATGTGGGTAGGGTAGGTATGGCTAAGACATAATGGCATTCAATCCAAAGGACCACAATTCTAACAGCAACCGCTACTAAACCTCATTGCATCAGTTAATGCTCATCAAACCATAAAAGCCACAATGCAACTGAACGCACAAAAAGGCAGTTTTCAACAATTCTTGATAGAGAATAAAAGCAGAAAAAAGGTAAAAAGTATGAAAGATCACCCACATTTCGACCATTCTTGCAACCTCTTCTGGGTCATCCACGGCGTGTTCATTCAAACCCTCCTCATCAATTCCTCCCAACCTGAACCCATCAAACATTTATTAGCCACCCACTGTTTGTCGCCTTTACGCAAAAACTTTCACATGATTTTCAAGAATTTATTTTGACTAGCAAATTTTTACCAGTTGGGCCAGACCAAAACCAATTTACCTCGTTCTGCAGTGAATCCATTTGAGGTAAAAATTAAAAGAAAAGGTTGTGGAAATAAAATGGAAGAAAATGTTGAGGTAATTGTCACATGGGGTGTCAGCAACCACCGACAATTCAGTCCATTATATTTAAATATGTTAGGGTGGAAAAAAGGTGGGGTGTTGAGACCAAGCGCAGAACACCATGCCGAAAATACATACACCACACACACTACTGGTACTACAGAGTGGTGTACACTGCTCAAGGTAGTGGAACAGTGCCTATGTATACGTAAATTATACATACACAAACCCCCCCTACCGTTAAAACCGTCAAAAAGTGCTTTTTTTTGAGAGAGAGAGGGGAGAGAGAGAATCAACTAATAACTGCTTTTTGAGTAAGGTGCATACGGTGCAGAGTGAAATTACCAGTATACCCAAAAGCTGGGTGGTGGAGTGAAGTGGATTTGGTTAGGGGTAATATAGGGAAGACGGAAAAGAGGATGAATTTGTTAGAGTGACAGAGGAATCCGAGGAGAATTGTGTATTAACGGAATAAACGTTTGAGATCTATTCTCTAGTACGGGATCTTTAACGGCTGGGATTGGGTGGAAACAGTGGGTTGGAGGAGGAGATCCAACGGGTGGAATTTGATGGGTACCAAAAGAGGGAAAGTTGACGGCTGAGATTAGGTAACACCGAGTTGACTCAGTAGAGAAAAGGAAAACTCAGTTGAAGTGCGGAGTTACTTACTTTGCCGCCATTGTTGAGTTTGGTGAGCTCTGCAACTGCTCTTTCTCCACCTCCTCACTGAACAAAAAACATGTAAGAATTTCACAAATCATGCAGAGAATGTGAGTAATAAGCTGCCAAAAACCTTCGGACCACAGAAAACAACCAAAATCAACTCGAAGCTAAGAAATCCACAAAAAACAAAGAAGAAGAACGCACACATACACCCACATTGTTAAAACACGTCTCAAAAATTAGAATTCCAAAAAAAATCTAAGAGAAAACCTGCAAAATAAGTAGTTTTTGCTTAATTTCAAAGAGATCAAATGCTTAGTCTTGAAAATGCTACAAGAAATAGCATTTCCGGAGTAATCAAAGACAGAAGAAAAGCAGAAAGAAACCTCAATTTTGGGGTTTCGTCTTTGTGAACTCTAGCCATAGCTCCGACGAACAGCACAAACAGGAGAACCGAAAACAGAGAGACCACCCATTTCTTCGAACCCGCCCCCATTGCCATTACGACGGCGCTTCCACTCTCCTCCTCTCCCTCCAAACAAAAATGTGTATCAGAAGAACCCCAAAATGCAAAGAGAGAAACAAACGATGGAAATGAGGAGGAGGAAGAGGAGAGAGGGAAGGAGAAGAAGAAGAAAAGAGCACTACGCCCAACGTAACGGCCTCTGCTCATTATATAGACTGCCACGACCAGAAAACGTCAAGATTAACGTCCGTTAGCTAACTGCCAAGGCTCACCTGCTTAATTACCGCTAATTACAATTAAATTACGAGATTTTTGCTGCCCTTTTGACCGTGGTCAGTGATTTCTGAAATTTTAACTGACGGAGTTAATTTAATATTAGGAGCTACTTAACTAACTACTGCTAACTGCTTTTCTGCAACACTGCTGTGTTTTTATCCACTGTGTCTTCCGCTGTGTCACGTGCAACCGACGCTCACTCACGTGCCTAGCTGCCCCCCCCCCCAGCTTTTGCTTTAGAATTGTATTTTTTTTCCCATATAATTTAACCAGAATTTCTAATATTTATGTATTTTTAAAAAATAAAATCTAGAATTCATATCGATATAATTTGTAAATTTAATTATTAAATACTTGAATTTTCAAACAATTACTCTGCGAAACGCCACAGACTGAAAATAATACACAATTATAAGGTAGATGGTGGCCGATAATTAAGCTCAAATATTTCGTCTATAATGAGAGTGTTTGAAGGGGTTTAAGATAAGTATTTTTATTTTATAATTTTTACTTTTAAACTACATAAATTAATTGATTTAGGTCAAAATCTATATATTATCTTCTTACCACCTTCTGCAACTTATTAGTAACATTAAATTATTTTTTTCAAACACTCTAATTTTAATTTTTATTTACAAACACTCCCAACTCTTATTATTTTCGAACTTACAATAATTTGTAAGTTATTCTAAAAATAAAAATAAAAGCTATTTTAAACACTTCTAATATCTGATAATCGACTTGTTTATGAATTTGAGTTATATGAATTATAATTCGACGGAAAATAATTTATTTCTTCTTATATAAATTACCAACGAAGATGTTAAATGAAAAAGTTTAATGACATTATACAAAGAATCAGGCTTTCCATACACCAAACACACCCTAATAAATTGGGGTTGAATGTTGAATCTCCATTTTTCACTGTTTTACAACCCAACAACCTTTTCTGAGTAGAAGTTTCTTTACTGTGCTCCGTACTCTCACTGTATTTTACCCACAGCCAATAGCGTCGCTCCACGTGGACCAAAGGTGGAGTCCTCCGTCCGTTAGGTGGGGCCCCGTACCGTAAACGCCGTACGAACATTCCGAACAGGGGGAACTGAATTTACGGGGATTTGCTGATTCCGCGGAATTAGACTTATTCGGACCCTAAAGTCCTTTTTTCTCTTATTTTTCCATTGTGGAATAATTAATTAGATAATTATTTACATTCACTGATTTATAATTTATTTTTATATATTTATATAAATTATTCTTTTTTTAAATAATTTTATATATCTATAAAAAAATATTTATATTATTTACATAATTGCTCTTATTTTTCAAAAAATAATACATAAACACTCTAAAAGCGTCAATTAATTACACAAACAATTCTTACTTTTGATTGTTAAGAGAGTTTTTGCAATTATACAGAAAGTATGGATGATTTATGTAAACAAGTCATAAGTCAGGAGATGTAAAGATAATTGTTAGTAATTAATCGTAGGCCAAGAATGTCTAATTGATTGGTAAGGTCGAAGTCTCATAATAAAATTTGATAAACTCGACACTTTTATTCCATAAATTCTATAGAGCGGACTATTAAATGCGATCAATTTTTTTTTAATTTTAAAACCATTTCGAATTTTTCGTAAAGTAGATGATTAGATAATGTGTTTAGTTTTCTTAATTTTAGGATCATTTCGAAAATTGCAAAAAGTAGAAGACTACATGCGTTATTATCTGATTCTATAGGACTGAAAGTATAATTTTATTTAATTTCCTATTTACTCGTCTTGATTGAATATATTCGTTGTTTTGAATTTCTAATGTATCAAAATAATTTTTAAATTTAAAGATATTGACTCATACAATTAATATTAAGAAAATAATAATTAATTTTAGGTGGTGTTTGGGTGGCAAATTTGTAAGTTTGCGTTGCGCCGGGAGTCTCGGCGCAGCATATTGAAATATAGGTTGGGACCAGAGCGGATTTGTTTGGATACAGAATAAAGGAGAAACTGGAGTTGGACTGGCTTTTAATGTTCCGGCATTTGTAGGGCGTGTTTGGAGTGCGGTTTAAGATATTGTTTTCCTTTTTGCAATAATTTGGGATTCGTGTGTAGGTGTGTTATTTATTTTTATTTTTTTTCTGGCATTGTTCGGATGATGGGTTATTAAATAGTCAATTAAAGATAGAGATTTGTGTAGGGTAGTGACCAAATATTTAAATAGTAATATTTCAAGAATATATTTAAATGGTTATTGAAAAGAGGCTCACTAGCTATATATATATATATAGGGTTTTAATATTGAGACTGTGTTTTTTGAGTCGTTAAGGTCTTGTAATCAAAATTCGTAAATGTCAATATATGTCTATTTCTATAATAATTTATTATAATTTTTATTTCGTTTCAATATATTTATTGATTTGCATTAATAATGTATTGAATTAGCTTTTAAAATAAGTGAAGTGGTAAAATTGAGATTTCAATACAAATTTTACAAAAGTGAACACTTATGCACTTTCATAATAATTTTTTATTTGTTTTTTTCATTAAAATGATAACCCGTATTTTATTTTTTCTAAATTACTGGATATTTTGTAATATTTTATAAGCTCTCAAATATCTTATAAAATATTTTACAGAACTTATAAATCTACCCAAACACCCTCTTAACTCATGCTGCTTAATCTTAATAATTTGGTGTTTTCACGCTCGCTCGATGCATGAAATAATCTTTTACGATCATTATGAAATTCAAATAATATTATTTTTGTATTAAACTTTTTAAGAAAGTATAATATTTTGATGTTTTAGCAAAAATATTAAAAAAAAAAAACACTTATGAACAAAAATTAGAAATATTAAGAAAAAAACATTAAGATGGTTAATAATATCTCTAATAAAAGTACTTAGATTTTACGGCTGAAAATATTATGATAAAAAAGAGTAATAATGTCTGCAAATTGATACTTTTTTCCGTATTTTACATGCGGATCCATGATTCAATTATGCTTAGCTTTTAATCCAAATTTTCCAAAGAATTTAATTATTAGGAGTGATTATCCAGAGACATTTGTTTGAAAATCAAATACACCAACATTCATGTTTTAATTTAGTTAATTGAGATTTCGTCAACAAATTTAAGGTTATGAGACATGCGGGCGTTTGTCTTATTATGAGAGTTTATCATAATTTATTTTATAGTTCTTATTACATTGATTTACCGATCAAAATTGATGAATTACTCAGTTCCATAATTTAATAAAATATCAATATAATTTTATAATTATCGCCTCTATTAAAAAAATTAAAATACATACAATGGGCCTTATTCATATTATAAGATAATTAATTTATTAAAAAAATGAATATGTGAACAAGAATTATATCGTAATATAATCAAAAAATATTTTTTTCATTTAAAAAACGAGAACATAAGTTACTATATAAGAATATTATGGAAAATTAATTAAAATCAAGAATCAAATAATAATTCAGCAAGCCGAGAACCATTAGCAACAAAAACTACTATATTAAAAGTAGCATACATATATTTTTCTGGTGAAATTTGAACTCAAAACTTTCGATATCTTATTTGTTTGTTTATTACATTAGCATAAACTATTAATAATAACCATGAAAAAATAGCCAAATTCATGTTGTACGATAATTAAACACCAATCTAACTAAAAGCTCTGTTCGGACCTCAATCTCGTCACTTGAATTACAAGTAGAACACGACAAGATTTTTCGACAACGAAAAAACAAAATGTATTTCTATATTTAAAAATTTTGATTTACAACAACAAAAAAAAAAAAAAGAAAGATAAACCAAAGCATTGATGAGGATGGACCATCAAAATATCTTTTCAATTAATTTATTATGTAAAATATAGAAAATAAAGAATAAATTACGATGAGCTCCCCTGATATTTGATACGATTATAAATTCCTTTTCCCCTCTCTAATGTTTGATAAAATTATAATTCATAGTCCATGAGAGTATTTTTGGTCAGTTCACCACAAAAAAAATAGATGAAAATCTAATAGAGACTAACAGATATGACTAATTGTTAAAAGATCGTTAAAATGAGGAGAATATTAATAATTTTTTAAATAATAAAGGGTAATTATAATTATAAAAAAATAAAAAAAAATCGTTGTAATTTATTTATAAATAAATAATTGAAATTTGTGCCTTTTTTGTGACAAGCAGTGCACTTTTAGGGGGAATCAATGGATTGTACCAATTAATGATGGATTACTTACCATTAATGATTCCTACCAATTTTACTTTCTTTTAAATTATTACCGGCTAACAACTCTTTTTCAGCGCTAATTATATGTTTCTGATGTTAATTTGTGTACCACATCGACTCTACATGAGGAGCTTGTGCGATTTATAAGATTCAATACCTTTTTTCTTAACAAAATGCAGTCTCAAAACAAAAGTGTGAGATCTTATACAAAGTTAGAGATTTAAATCGCGCTGCATCTAAATATATGTGTGTGAAAGTTTAGTATTTGAGTTTAACAATTTCGGATTTTTTTTAATTACCATAAAAATTGTTATATTTACTAGAAACGAAGTGGAACACACGAAAACCATTTAATAATGATCAACGACGCCCAACCATAATTTTGATTATGATTTCATGTTAGTTAATTTGTGAACACCAAGTGGTTAGTAACAAGATCTCGTTTTAGGTAGTAAGTTAATTAATCATGATTTACTGTACTAATTACAATGAAGGCAAAATGACCCTTTTGCCCTTGACCTCAACTTTTCCAATCAGATTTTTTTTTTTTTTGAGAAAATCATAATTTTAGTCCTAGAATTATGGGATACAACGCATTTATTCATGCATATTTAGTAATTCTAAATTTAGTTCTATAATTTATATCTATCACACATTTTGTCTTAATTTTGACAGATCTGATTCGGATCAGGGCATCACACGTACTAATTCTGAGTTGACAAATTTGGTATTGGATTGTCAAATTTGATCCTCCGTAAAATTATACGAAGGACAATAATTGTCAACCCAAGACCAAATGTGTGAGAGGTGTATAGATTGTAGGACTGAATTTATAATTAGTAAAATTATTTGATCGAATACGACATAATTCTTATAGTTACAAGAGTAAAAGAATATATATATATATATATATATATATTAAAAGAAAAGGGGATATATAGTAGGGCCGGAAATTAATTTAATGAAAGGGAGAGGGGTTAATTATTAATAAACCTTGACCTAGAAGCAATGGGACATGTTGGGGGATTGAAAGGGGTGCACTTTATTTCAACTTCCACTCAATTAACATCTTTTTACATAATGAAAAGTGAAAGGTAGATTGTGTAGGCCACGTTTGTTTTACCTGAAATTTGGCGGGTCTACCACTCCTACTTAACCCATCAACCCCACCTTTTTGCTATACTTTGGATTTGGGTTTGGGTTTTACCCGTATTCATCTTGATCGGACCTCAAATTTTGCTATAGACTGCTGCCCTTTAACCCTTTTTTTCAAAAAAGAAATAAAAACAAAAGTTGATTTCCATTTCATTTCATTTCCCTCCAAATTTTAAATGGATTAATGATGTGATTTTCAATTTGCGCGATTAATCAACCATACATCATATATATATATATATATTTGAGTAATTATGTGCAATGAACTATGATATATATTGGTAAAAAATATTAACCGTAAAGGTAAAAAAATAATTTAACATATATGAGATACATATTAAACGAATGCAACCTACCACATCATATTATTTCCAATACTACTATAAATACCAAAAATATTAATTTTTTAAGGGGATCACTATTAATTGAAAGTGACCATTTTTCTCATAAAAAGACCTCCCTCGAAAATTATGTTTCACATTGTGCATAATTGTGTCGTAGGTAAAATTTTCAATTTTATCCCTTTATAAAAATTTCGACCACATCAAACTATTATTTTTTTTTCTAAATAAATCGATTACAATCATCAATATAAAAAACACCATCATCTAACAACTATCAACAACAATAACAACACCTACAAGTTTAAAGTGGAAATATACCACAAGTTGGTAGGGTTCGACCTACGATTTTAAAGTCAAGGGACTTCAACTTCGCTAGTTGAACTAGGTGAAATTGTGGCTCATCAAGTCCTGATTCACATATCGAAATTAAGATCTATAATTTACAAGAATATGATTATGTACCAACTTTTTTTGGTTAAGTCCATAATTATAACTTGGGAAAAGTATTATTTTAGTCCGCTAAGTATGCCTAATTTTAATTTTAGTTCGATAACTATGTCCATCTTTGTTTAGGTCCAGTAACTTACGAAATTGCTTACTTTTAGTCCTCTGACAGATTTTCGGACAATTTTACCCCTATAAGTGTGACTACCTTCCAAAAGTTACATAGGGGTAAAATTGTTCGAAAATCTGCCAGAGGACTAAAAATAAGCAATTTCGTAAATTACTGAATCTAAACAAAAATGAACATAATTATCGAATTAAAATTAAAATTAAGCATACTTAACGGATTAAAATAATATTTTTCCCTTATAACTCTTCAAGAAGTGTTTTCTCATCTTCCCTCCCTCGTTTTTTGAGAGGGTATTTTTACTCCACGTCGACTTTTTTTATGGTAACGACAGCAAGATTACTACTTAGTTCACTGTCCCGCACCCTTTATATGGTTATAATTTTCTTGGTAGGGGCAAATCGGTAACTAAAGGTGGAAGAGGGTAAAAAACTCACTTCCATAAGAGCGAATATTTTAAAATAGAGGAACAATACACATTTTGATAAATTATTTATTAATAAAAAATATTCTTATTCTTATTTGATAATATTTTATTAAATAAGATTTTTAAATTTTTGATATCTTAAATTATATTAATTAATATAATATTAATTTATTTATTTTTTTATACAAAGTGAATAGAAGGGTAATTCAATAAATTATAAGAGTTAATCTTTTCTTCTCAATCTATTTTTCTCGTTCTAAACAAGGAAAAGTATTTGAGATTTACTCCCTTTTCAATTGTACAAACAATTTAAAGGAAAACTATGTTCTTTTTCTCTCCCTCCCCCTCCCACTTCTGTTTTCTTTTCATTTGAACCAAACGAACCCTTAGTCAAATTGTGAACGTTCACATGACAATATGAACACAGAAAAGACGGTTGCAAGATACAAAATTTATATGGTTTGAATCTTAGCCTAATGGTTAAAGGCTAAAATTGTGGTCTCATGAATAATTTCGAGGTTGTAGGTTCCTGTCCTATTGAATGTACGGCATTTGTCCACTTTATGTGATGCTTGTCTCACTTTATGCGAGTTATTTTAATTTGTTTGTCCTTAGTTATTTGTTGAGTCAATATAATTTGTTTGTTGGTCTTAAATTCTGACTCCAAATATAAAATTGGGTCAGACATCATACAATAAGTATATTGCACTTATCATATAATTAGTTTGAATTAAATTATGCAACAAGAGAAAATTCTTGCCCAGTTCAGATTTGGTCAAACCAAACTAATCACAAAATAAGTGTATCACATTTATTATGTGATTGATCAATTTTTTTGAATTATACATCAATCATACAATAAGTATATTACAGTTATCATATAATTAGTCCGAATTAAATTAAGTCGTATCCTAACAATAATTTGTGAAGCAACAAATTAGACGTAGCTTCACGAGCAAACGCCCCCCTTTGACGAATGGACAGTCTATTTGTGTTGGAATGAGGAACGTTACTTATATTCGTGGAGCCGTTAGCAAAGCGACAATTTTTATTTATTTATTTTTGTTATTATATATATATGTGTGTATATATGTATATATAGCCATGTGGAGTGAGGCTGATTTCACGTAATGCCCTCCAAACGGAACAGTGAAAGGTCCTACTCAACAGGGAACAATTAATATATTAAAATGAATATTAAGAAAAATGGAGAAAAAAGACAAATTGATGAGTGGAAATCAACCAGAATTACATTTGGGCACGTGAGTTTGTGTTCATATTTTACTTTATTTTATGGGTAAAAATTCATTTTTAGTCCTCGATTTTTTTAATTTTTAATTTAAAAATATTTTTTATTTTCTTCAACGCACTATAAAATTAATCCTGACCGATGAGTGGTTTTTTCATATTATCTTTACTTTTTATAAAGAAAATCCAATACTTTTATTTTCTATAGCAATTTGGTTGGTCGTACATAAATTTAGAAAAAACGAAAAAGAAAGTTGGTAAGATAATATGGGAAGTCGTCCAATGGGGACACTAACTGGAAATGAGTTGAAAAGACATGAACTATTTTAAAATTAAAATTAAATATTAGGGGCTAAAATGAATTTTACCCTTTATTTCATTTTTTGTCCGTCTTTAGTTATAAAAACATCAGGGGAGGACGGTGTAATAATCTCTTATATTAATTACCGCAGTAGATGTAATAAAATGTGAAATAGAAAAATCCAATGTGATTTCTATATAAAAAGAATAATAATAAAAATGGGAATTGGTAATTTCATTTGGGGAAAGCTTTGTTTTGGCAGACATCACCAAATGCATTTATTTTAAGGAAGAAAATATTTTCTAGTAGCAAACTCCTTAGCAATTTCTTGGTTGCTTCAGTGATGAGAAACCTATAAGCAGTAGTGTATCTTCTAGAGAAAGCTTATAGTTACAACTACCACTTAAATTTCCAAATTCCATGCTCATAATTCAACTATGAGGCAAAATATACTGGGAAATAAGGCCTAATTCAATCGATGAAATTGAGATTATATGAATTTGATATGAATTTGTGTTTCGCTAATATATGAATATTGATAATTAATGCGTATTGATTGTTCATAATTGATATTTATGATATAATGGTAATTAATTTACTATAAAAAAACTATACAGTATTGACTTAGGTAACATTCTAATGAGTTTCGACAAATGAATATTTGTAAAGGATAATTACACTTTTTTTTTCCTGAGATTTGATATAATTATACGTAAATTTTTTATGGTTTTGGAAATTATATCTAGCATTTTTAATGTTTGCTTCCATCTAACAAATAAGTCCCGCAGTTAGTTAAAATTAACTAAATTTGTTGATATTAACAAAAAAAAAATAAATGAAAATTTATATTACCCTTAATTGACTTATTACTGACTTACTGGAGGTCAAACAAATTTTTTTGGACTAAACTAATCTTATAACTGTAAAGATATATCTACTCACATGCATTAAAGCGTGAAGATGTATGAGGATAATTTGATCATAAATTTTTTTTATTTAACCTACTATAAGTCAGTAATAAGTCAATCGGGGGTAAATGTAGATTTCTCTTTCGATTTTTTTGTTAATATCAACAAATTCGATGAATTTCAATTAATGGAGGGACTTATTTGTTAGACGAAAGCTCATCTCAAAGATGCTAAATATAATTTCTCAAACTATAAAAGTATACGTGTAATTATACCAAACCGCATAAAAGGAGAGTGTAATTATCCCTATCGATAATGATAGATTTTCTTGAGTGCAATAGTCATGAATTTGACTCAATTTGATTTTTAATTATATAAAAGAAAAATGTAAAACTAAGTCCTTTATATTCATTATATTATATATTAATAAAAATTATAAACTCCCATATTTAAAATTACTTCCACAAATGTGGGTAATATATTCTACTACTTCTACAACAAGTTCTTGTCATTTATTTTCTTTGAACATATAGGGTAATCTAAAAATATCGATTTAATAAATAAGTCATTAGAATTTAAAAATAATGAATAATATAATGAATCGAATATTGTCAAGAAAAAAAAAAAGACTTAATTTTTCTTTCGAAAATTTGAATTAATTTCCTAAAATTTGATTCTTGCAAAAACTTTTACGTGGAAATTGTATAACAATTCAAACGTCACGTTTTGACTGTGCGTACGTGTCGAGAGTAATTTCAACGATACGTATTAATGTTAATTTATGTTAAAAAAATCATATATGTATGTATATATTATATAATAACATTAAAGAGTGAGCAACAACTTATATTTAATTTAAGAACCCACTTTTTGGATGGCCTTTTGTCATAGTTAGCTTTCCTAACCAACCACCATAAAGAAAAAGCTCTGCCCAAAAGCACCTTTGTCACATCATCCATCTAATTGGCTTATAAATACACATTATTATTCATTAATTAATTAATTAAATGTTATCTTAAAATCTAAAATAAAATAATATGAACCATTCCCATGTCATCCCACCATGCATTTTATGGTTTTTGCTAGTTACAATTCTAATATGTATTTTTTTTATCTTTTTTTTTTAATAATATGCACTTAATTTATAAAAATAATATTTATTTTACACGTACATCGAATGTGTTTTATTGTTAGTATTTATTAAAAGTCATTGGATGATCGTATGCATGACTTACTCTTACAACCTAGATTTGATTCTTCTGATGATGTATTATGGCATGACACATACACAGCAGAATCCACTTCATTACTTCATCCAAACTAGACCTTGCATGTGTGCACCATGTGCTCATGCCCATCAGCCATCACATCATTTACTTTCATTTCACTCCTTTTTTCTTTTTTTTTTTTGTTTTTTTTGGTTGATAATCTCAAGATTTTGATGAATTTGACATTTAATTTTTGTCGTCTGTTTTATTAATAAAGTATTAAGAGAAAAAAGAAAAATGTTTGGGGATATAAAAAGGAAATTGGGGAAAAAAACAAGAATATTAAATGAATGATCGGTCCGAAATTCGTAAAAATACAAGAATATAAAAAAATAAATAAATTTTGGGAGCGTAGAAATTCAACATACCATACTAATTACTACGACCAACTAATAAATAACGTATTTCTATTTTAGGCAATTCATAAATTGTGGGAAGCAATAATCAGCACAACCCTATTAATAATCGGGACCGATGAATAAATTTCAATTTTTCTATCATAGACAACAAAGCCCTAAATATATAGTACATATATATAGATATATATATGTCCCACTCAAATACATTATTGTGTGGGAGTAGTTGTTTTCTCACCAATTCATTCTTTGAGTCAATTATAAATGTTTGAAAATAACAAGTATGTATCAAAGTTTTGTCCATGACAAGTATATATGAGTGGGCCATAATGTTACCTATACATAATAATTTTACCAAATTTATGGCAAAAAAATTGAGGGATATTAATTGTTATGTTGTTGACACACGAGGGAGCATTTATAAATATGAGAAAGTAAATGCTCCCATTTTATAACAAAAGTTCAAAAAAATTTACATGCTATTGGTGGAGAAATTTAATTTTCTTGCCTAACCCTATTGAAAAATTTATTTTTCTCTTATAAATGTGAAAAGATTTCGAGTGTAAATTTCGTAAGATGCTTAATGTTTTTATTCAAGATCGCAACCCTTTGATCGTGATGTGCATAAACGCGTAATAGTAATAACTAGAGTCGGTCAAAATTATCCTACAAGTCAGAGATCTGTGCATTTTTTATGCGGATGGGGTATACTTAATCTAGTTGACCAAATATTTGTAAGTTGGGTCGTGGATTGGATAACACGTGGCATGATCCCCTGTAATCCGACTTGGCTGTATGAATAGTCGAAAAACTATAAATACTCGAGCCTACTATTCAGTATAGTACGTTATTATGTTATAATCCGACCAATCTTTTAATTATTCCACAACCTTAAAATTTATTAATTAGCCTAAGCATTAGAGTGTTTGCGTTGGAGACAATCTCGCGACTTTGACCTGGTAATTTTGAGTCATATGTAGAGCAATCAAGAACATGGTCGGGGCCAGGAACAATCAAAGGACCCCGAACATATTGACTCCATCTATGGGACTAATTTCGAAAATATTTGAAATTCAAATTTATAATTTCTTAAATTTTCTTTCGGAAATTCTTAAAATAAAACCCAAATTTTTTATTTTATATTTTCTAAAACCTTATGGCTAATGAAATGGGAACTATAAAATGAGGAGAGATGGATTATGTGTACTTTCATAGTTCAATTATCTAATACATTTAATTAAATAATTGTTGACTAGCATTTTATTGAACTGATCACAGAGCTAGTTGTTTTTATTTTTTCTTTAAAGAAAAAAATAAGAATATTTGTAGCTGAGGACAATATTTTAATTAAATGAGAATAATTAGTGTGTGTACTATGTGCACTTGTCACCTCATAAAAGAGATTCTTCCTGTTTTAAATATTAATTAGATAATTAGGAAGGACTGCAATTTCATGTGCAACATTTGTGTGCCTCTCTGTACACACTTTGTTCCATGGATGATCTTCATATCATTTCTAACTTTGATTTATTTTCTGAAACAAAAAAAAAAAAAAAAAAAGAGAGAGAACTAATAAGCTATTTATGTACTATTTAAAAAAAAAATCTGATCGTGCTGGATAATAAATTGAGTTGAATCGAGCAGCATTTTATTAAATTTTATACTTAATAGGTTTTTCTGCTCAAAACTTAATATAAATTCACGTCAAATGTGTTATCAGGTAGAAGAGGAAATAATCGAGTATTGTCTTCGACACGCTGACGCGTGCCAAATGTTTTATTTTTAGGTATCAATAAGAGACTATTGAAATGTGAAGATGTATTTATGGTGAACTTACGCTGGAAAATTGACCATCACATTGGAAAATTTAGGCAGCCTATTCTGCAGAAGGCGCGGCTGAGGCCTTGCCACAAGAATAGCACATGGGCCGGCCGGCCGCCGCTCAAGAGGAGACCCCAATCAATATTGTTTGACTTCCACCTTCATTCTCTCACTTCTCCATTGTCTCTTCTCTTTGTTCCTTTCTCCCTTTATTTGAATCATCAATATTTGCTATAAAAATGGTATATCGGTAATTGAATAAAGATTTAATATCGTTAGAGTTTACCTAATAGAAGGGGAAACTATGCAATATTTTGGAAAATACAGGGAGATTTTTGCCTATTTTTTCAGTATATGGGATTTTTAGCTAAATTTTAAAAATATAGGGGATTATATACAATTTACCCATTCTTTAGGGTAAATTACAGTTATCTTCTTTAAAATTTGATACAATTATGAATGTCTTATCATTATTTAAACATTCTTTTTAAATAAAAAATAATTATATAATTTCTAAACGATGAAGTGGACATCGCTATTTTACTATTATTGAAATCTTTTAGGAAATTAAAAAGTATTTGAAAAAATATAAAAAAAATTGAAGGTGGGTAAAATAGATAATCAATAAGGAATATTAATCCATAAGTATATTTTAGGAAATTATAAAAAAATATATAACTTTAATTTATAATTTAAAATGACATTTTAATCCGTTCATCACAAAAATTAAGTGAAAATCTAGCGAAAGCTAATGAAATATGCTCGTTGCTAGACGAACATTAAAATTAAGAGAAATTTATAATTTATCAAACAATATTTATTATTATGCCAAATTCACGAGAGATGACTGTAGTTTACTTTTTTTTTTTTAACTATGTAGAAACTTTATGTTATTAGATCACAAATTTCATCTAAAAATTTTAATTATTAGAAACATAATAATTTAATATTTAATATTTCAATCTTGCATTCTATATTCTCTTCTTCTTAAGTCTAGCACATTAATTTTTTTTTGTTATAAATGGGTGATAACGAGATTTGCATATCGAACAATTTATTTGCTAAATAATTATTCTATTTAAAAGTATAATAATATATAATTATTATTTAGTATGAAATCTGATTGACATAATCTTTTCGGAAATATTCGTTGAAGGTAAGAATTGGTTTATTCTTTCATGAACTGATGATTTAATATTATTTATTTTCTTTCTTTTAAAAACTAAAAAAAATGAGAATAAAAATTATTTTTCTTGCGGAGTGATTGACGGTCTTGTCCTCACACGTAATCAAATTGCGGGCCCCACCATATTCCATCAAATCGAAGGGAAAATGAGGGTCTATAGAAAGACCGATGTGGTCACAAACATTCAATTACCATAGGCGCTATACTAATTTATCATTAACATGTTTTTTAAAAGTAAATCACAATAAGCTTTTTAAAATTTGGCATAATTATAAATATTCTCAAATATTTGATAAAATTATGTAATATTTGGATGAGGATTTTGAATTATCAATTTTGCTCTTGTTGTATTATTTTTTTAACAAAAAAAATTAAAAAAATTATAAAAAATCCACTTAGTCCATAAAAAAAATTTAGCAAATTATTTAAATATATGTAAAATTATAATTCGAAGTCCATAATGGTATTTTAGTCAGCTCACTATAAAAAATTAAAAAAATATTAAATACTTTTTTAATAACAAAAGAATATTAATAATTGTATCAACAAAACAACTTGTTGTAATTTACGTTTTTATTTAAAAAAAAAACAAACGTTCTTCACCAATTGGACCAATAATCATGGGCAAATGTAAAATGTCACTTTAATTAAACTATAGCATTTTCTTTGTGTAAGGAATTGATTACTCTTATATTATTAAATAATTAATATACTGACTATTAATATCAAATGTCTATAACTAACTATCATTTTAATAGTTGATGAGGCGTAACTCAATTGGCGAAGTTGAAGCTCCATAACTCTAAAGTTGTGGGTTCCAACCTTATCAACGTGTTATGAGTTTCTACTTTAATCGTATGTATAGTTCTACTTTAATTGTAGGTATTGTTGATAGTTGTTAGAGATCTCTGTTTGATATTGATGGTTGTAATCGATTTATTTAAAATAAAGAATAATAGTTAATTATTTTTATTTTAAAAAAAATAAAAAAATAACTGTTATTTAAATAGATCATCAACTGCTAATCTAGACGTCTGATCTTGAGTGATGGATCCAGATCCTGGTGGACGAGATAATGGCCCTACAATGATCTTTATTGTCCGATGCCCCATTTGATTTTACTCATATAAATAACAAGATTTTATATATTTAAATAATACTTCTTTTTAGAGAGATTTTGTCATGTGAGTGTCACCACTGCGCCATGATTTCTTGTTAGGTAGGATTAGGAGTCACAGCCCATTAATCACTACTCTTTGAATAATAAAAAAAATAAAAAAAATGGTAATAGTAAATATATATACATATTGCAATATTAAAAAATAAATTATTCTGTATATTATAATTATCTACGATATTTAAGAATCATGGTAAATAATATTATCAAATAAAGTCAATGCGAAAATGAAAATTTTGATCATAATTAATCAGCAATATGGTTTTCATGGTGGTCATGAAAATATTTGCAATAATTTTCGACTATGGCTAGTATATTAGTTTCATTGGCAGATACAATGGATAATTATTTTTATACAATTATAATGAATTAATATAATTATTATTGTACAATTATAATGAATTAATATTTTTTACGAATTTTTTTAAATTGTGAGAATTAACTATGATAAAAAAAAAAACATAATTTTTCTAACGTTGAAATTATCAGTTGGTTGACTTTTTATTGTTGTCTATAATAAGTTGTTAATATGATAATAAAAGAGTTGAAAACATTTCCATGATTTTACAGCTGCAATTGCATCTAAATCATTAATTTCAAGAAACTCATAAAAAATATAATTAAATTATTCCTATAAGAGATAAGTCAACTTAAAATTTATAGTTATAATTATTGTTTGGGGGTCAAATCCATTGAAATCATTGAAGATGATTTGTATTATCAATAGTGATGCTCTTCAAATTCAGGGGACAATATGATCTATAATCATAAAATTACTACTCATCACTTCTTGTTCTCAAATTTATTTATTTTATAAGTTATTCATATGCCTAGAAAAAATGTGAGTTTTTGTAATAATTAATTGTGTTGGTTAAAATTTAAAAATTACGACAAATACTAATTAATCAATACAACACGACGATCGTTTTTACAAGTCGTACGTAAAAATTGCTGATTAACTGTGGTTAAAATTTAAGTTTTCATATCGATTTTATTTAATCATGATAGATAGTATTTGATTTGCTGTAATTTTAAGCTATAATAAATTAATTTTATTTATTATGGCCAAGTAAAATTAGTGTAAAAACTTAGATTTTGATCAGAGTTAACCGTTTTTTTTCTTGATTTCGACTATAATCATATATATATATATGGTTAATTAAATTAAACTCTATTATTGCTTTAATTCCATATGGGTTAGGCTAAGTACGTGTATTTATTTATTTTTCTCCATTATTAACCTAGTAATTGATTGTGTGCCGAACCAGTCTTCTACTAAAAAAATAGCATTATCAAAATAGACAACTAATAATTAATAATTAATCCTCATGCAGCTAGTAATCAACTTATGGAATTTCATATTTATTCTGTATAGGGTTTAGCTCCTTCAATATTTATTTATGTACACTCAATATATGTGTATAATTGTCAATAAGACATAATTTAGTTAGTGAAATTGAGGCTCCATGACATTAGGCGTCAGGGGTTCGAACCCCACTTTATGTGTGGAATGTTATTTCTACTGAATAGTAGGTGGTGTTTCTACTGTAATAGTATGTATTGGTTTGATTTAGAGTATTTGATATTATTGATCATAGTTAGACTGTTATAATAGTTTGTTAGATATTGATATCTGATATGGATGACTGTAATTAATTGATTTCAATTAATAATAATTCATCACTCTTACTTAAAAAAAAAATACATGTGCATAATTATTCTTTTATTTAATTAGATGAAAAAACAAAATAAATAATTAATTAAAAATAAATAAAAATAACTTAAATGTGCAAAATTAAGAAATTAATTAATAAAAAATAGTTCTTTGTGGGAAGTAAAAATATAGTTAAGGACATTTTAGACAATTCATATTTTGCCAACCACAGTGATTGTTCTAAGGGTCTTCTCTTAATAAATAACTAAGAGTCGAGTACGCTCGATGCGTGCGCATACACTACGCTAAATTTGTATCTCACATAATCATTCACTTTTCACGTTAATCATGGTCAACGGCCACTTAGCTGTATGATGGACCTTATGCCCTCGATCACGTACGACACCTATGAAACAAAGATCAAACCGCTAGGAGCCATCTAAAGACACTCTATTAATGTTTAAGCCTCGTCGTCTAATAGTAAAATGGTAATAAATACTTAAAAATAAAATTAACAACTTATCAGATAAATAGTGAGTTCGGAGTATTTATAATAGCATTCACCTATTCTACGGCTCTTCCAAACATAGTCACATGCCAAGCAATTCGATCAGGTCAGGTAAATCGAATGTGACTGACGCATTGAAAAGTCAGTCAAATTCTAATATACTATTATTCAGAATGTTTATTTACCCTTTTACTATTTTTCCTATATCATCCCTAAAAATACAAATATAAATGCGCTTTGGTGGAGGTACGGAATTAATAATATAGAATTAAATGCATGTAATATAATAATAATAATAATAAATAAGGAACTTATAAATGAGAGCAAAAGTCTAATCTCCATAATCAAAGTGGTGGATTTTGACCCTTATCCGCATCAATCTTGGAAATGAGGCGTTTGTGATTAAGGTGAAGAAACCCCCCACCCCTCCCACATGTGCCTACCCACAAACTTCGCTGTTATGCTATACCCTATCAATTACACTCTGCCAACTTTGTTAATTACATTCTGATCCTTGTTAAACTACAAAATTACATTTTTCCTAAAAAAGTTCTTTATCAATTTATAAGATTTGGATGAAAAATGTTGATGTTGGCAAATAAAAATTATATAAGTTTTCAATCTTACTCCTCATTGGACGTTTCTATGTAATAATTTTATATTTATATGGGAAAAAATATAATGTCGTTAACCTCACTCCATGTATATATGCATTACTTTGTTCCCTTTATAAGTACAAAATTACATATTGGAGTGTTAAATGAGGAAGAAAGACAAAAAATCTATGTAACTATGTCTGCTTACCTCAGCATTTTTCGTTCAAATCCTAACGGAAATGAGTCATGTGTAAACAGAAAACATTATAAGTCTAATTTTAAAATTCTTTTAGAGAAAAATATAATTCAAACCAACGTCTACTATTTTAATAAAAACAACATCCTAAGCATAAAGTGGGGTTCAAATCCATGATTTTTAACATTATTGGGCCTCAACTTTACCAACTAAGCTACGTGGCATTGCCAATTAACTCTTATTATAATTATAGTTATTTTCCAATGCATTCCCCACCAAACCCCAACCCTTTTCTTTTTTTCTTGAATTCTACCTTTACCTAATTATATTTAATATATAAATATATTATTTTAGGGGTAGGTTGAGAGAGCAAGATGAGTAACAGCTTGCCGTGATCTGCGCCACGACACGACATTCACTCACCAAATGTAATTCTCATCATCATTACATTGCATGTTAGGATTGCATCAATAAGTTAAGTCTAACTCATCTAAACCCTGAGTCCACGTATTTGGTAACCATCAGAAATACTACATTATCTAGAGAGAGAGAGAGAAAGAGAGAAATATTACATTATATTTTTACTTTGACTTTAAGATTAATTAAATCCATTTTTTGTCCCGTAATATAAATCATTTAGTATTTCTATACTTTAACTTTTTAGGATAAAATTTTAATCCTGATTTTTTTTTTAATTATTTCAGCCATTTTTTTCGTCAGAGGTCACCCTTCTTGACGGTAAAGGTGAGCTCAGCGAGAAGAAGATTAGTTCAAGCCTTAAAAATGAGTGAAAACTCCTAATTTTTTTCTTAAAGTAGCTCATAATAAATTCCTTATATTTTTATTTTTGGATGAAGCAGTCTTTTTCGATGTTTTATAAACGAGCAAACTTTGTTTTGGTACCCGACTTTTGTCATTAATATTATTTTGGTACATGAGTAATTACAAATGACTCAATTAGTACTCGAATTTCTTCACTAATATCATTTTATTAATGAGTGATCATAAATGACTTGATTAGTGTCCAAGTTTTAACATTAATATTACGTTGGTACCTAATCCATATTTTTTATTTATATTTTCTATTATCTTTTTATATGATGATAATTTTACTCTTAGATACTAAACGATAAATAGAAAAGATAAATTAAAAAACATAAATTGGGTATTTTGATTAATGGTCATTATATAAACGATAAATAGAAAAGAACTTTAAACTTAGAATCAACATATACAACTTTTGGCTTTTGGCTTTTGGCTTCTGGCTTCTTGACAGCTTTAATTCTTGAATTAGTTCATAATTTCAAACAAAGAAACCACTTTTCAAGACTTTTGGGATGAATTGTGGTGGTCTAATAAATAATAAATTGCAGTCAATACAGCCAAAAAGCAACCACTAATAAATGTTTGAGTACTAATCTCTCCTCAAAACTACATCATACATTTTTTTACATGGTGGGAACCAATCAATAGGATTAAATATATTTTTGGTTTCGTAATTTAGATTATTTGATGCTTTTGTTTTTTACTTTTTCAGAATAGTATTTTAATTCTGCATCTTTTTAATTTTTGCGATTTCATTCATTTCTTCCCCCGGAATTCACTCTTATTGTAGGAAAAATGCATCTGCATCTTACGTGACCTTTTACGATTGGGATTGTTGTTCATATTAGCTCAATTTTTCCAGCATAATTGTCCTTTAATTTAATAGGATATATAGCATATTTTGGTACTGCATCTTAATTTTTTCAATTATAGTCTTTTTTCTCTGGAGTTTGCTCGTCTAGCCAATGGAGATGAAGTTCGGGGGAAAAAAAGATTGAAATCGTAAAAATTTTAAAAAATAAAGGCCTAAAAAAACAAAAATATCAAATACTTTAAATTACAAAACAAAAAATACGTTTAGTCCAGACTAATAATACTACTTTATGTTGTCCAAGAATTACGTACGTGCGGATTGTGACAGTTACAACTTACAACAGCTTGAGATTATGACATTTTTGTAAAGTTATAAGGAGTCGGGTCCTATATTTCTTTTTGACAAATTTTCAGTTCACGTCTCAAGTTATATATATATATATATATATATATATATTTGATTTTCCTTTTTTGGTAATGATGTGAACACACGGAAAAAGACTTGATTTGTTATATCCTCTTAATTACAAGCTCAATATTCTTGCTTAATATTACCATCTGTCTGGATTCTGATTTTTGCTTAGAGAAAAGGATATGGAAGAAATATTACTTTTCTTTTATCTTAATTAATTATCATGGTTTTTTTTTATGGTAATTTTTCATTCTTTTTACAGGACTAGAATTATAATTTAATTGGATATTGTATAATTCCCATACAATTTTTTTGCCAAATTGGCAGAAAATAACTAAAATTGTCAAAAATTATAAGTTACATAATTAAATCGCAAAAATCAGGACCAAAATTGCAATTCGTACATGCACTTAGCCTAATAATAAGCTTCAACCGAAATGTGAAAACCCTAAATCTATACACCGACGACCTAATTAATAGTTTGGACTCAAAATTATGAACCTACACCCATGCATTAAAAAAACAAAAGAACAGTCCAATGACATGTTACATGTTGCAAAACATATGTGTTGAGAAATAGAGATCATAAACATTAATCCTTCAATATTCTTGTCTTTTCATAGCACAACTCCAATGACATGTATGTTACATGGTACAAAACAAACTACTTTGGCCATCTATACTGTAAAACCAATTGACCATTAAGGAGCAAGAACAGTCCACCCTCGTTAACATGCCACAAACACGCTTTGTCTACACACCTATTCCGGTCCCTGTCCCAGTCCAACACATCGAATCGTCCATGTAAGTTTCCCAACGTCATGTCGCACGACGCCACGGTCCTTTGCTTAACAAGCACCGGACAGAGGAACGCTTGCTTGCCGGCGGGGCTCAGCGTTTTCGTTCCAATGTCCTTACCGTTCGTCTGGCAATGCGTAGTTAACATCTGGTTTTTCGAGTCGTTGGCGATGACAATCATCCAGTCGAACAAGGTGACGGAAAGAGCAAGAGGGATGAATGCATTTAGCAGGAACAGAATTTGCAGCAAGTTTTTGGAAGGCAAAAGATGAGTCATGTTTGTAGTATTGTTAGGGTTTTGAATTTTAATGGATATGATCAGTCAATAATATTTAACCCTTATAATGGCAAATGTGTGGATTTTTATTAATATTCCACAAATGGGATTTTTGTGATCTTATTAAATAGTTGGTATGACTAATTAAAAATTGTGGAAATACATACTTATTTTTTTTTCTTTTATTTATTTTTTGGATTATTTATATTTAATTTATGGAGTCAAATGCAATTTACCGTATGTGGTATGTAAAAAAAATTAACAAATTACCCCTTTGTATTTTGTAAAATGAAGCAAATTACCTCCTATCAATGGTTTAGATACGGGCATAATTTACTTTATTTTTCAAAACAGGGGGTAATTTGTTGTTTTTTTCTTGCAGAATTTTTTCTTATTTTTCATAGTACAGGGGGATAAATTGTATTTTTCTCATAATTTATGAGATGGGAAGTTTGACCAGTTGAAATCAAGCTCAATCTAATAAATTAAAGTCAAAATATTTTCACTAGGCGAATTACAATTTTTGGAACTAGAAAAAAAAATGATCATTTGCTACAGTTTTAATGGCTATAGACTAAAAATTATGGTAAATAATTTTTATTGACCACAGTTAAACAAAATCGATGCAAAAACATAGATTTTCCACAAAAAAAAAAGTTATTTGCCATGGCTAAGAGTTATGGAAAAAATATTTATCATGACTATAAATAGTTTAGCCACCCTCGTAGATCCACGGCCAATAATTGTTGTTGTAATCAATAATTATTTACTATGGCTATTTTGTATTTAACTATTGCAATTAACTATAGTTAAATGTTCCATATTTTATAGTATGAAAAAATATTTCAATTTTTATTTTGAACTATTTTTAATAGTATTCTGGTGAATTTCAAATTCATTGAATATACAGTCATTTGAAATTATTTCTCAAAATCGTATATCAAATCCAAATATACATGTTCATCCAAACAGAGCCTACAAAACAATTTAATTTAGTTAAAATTGAAGGTTTATTCAATGAATTTGTTAGACTTATTGAAACAGAATTGCAGAGCTGGCCCACTGGGCTTGAGTCTTGTGGACTCAAGTTTTTTCCCAGTACATATAAACCCAACAACTACGTTTTTTTTTTTTTTTTAAAAAAATCCAACCACCTTTTTTTCTTAAAAAAATCGACAATATATAATTATTACAACAATCATTACGCAATAAATTAATATTTTTAAATAAATCGATAAATGCCATGTAAACAAAAAAATTTAACATTTAATCATAATTAAAAATAAATAACCGCAGTAAATACTCATTGATCGAGCTAATGCAACAGTTGCTAGCCGTGATTTTTGTGAATGCGACTAAATTATTTAACATGGCTAAGAGCCATGACAAAAATACTTGCTATGCCAAACAACCATGACAAAAATAATTTTTATGATGGATAATTTATTTTTGCATCGACTTTGTTTAACCGTGACTAGTAATAATCATTTACTACGGTATAGTCCATAATTAATAAAATTGTAACCAATAGTAAATTTTCTTTCAATGATATTTATACTATTGTAAAAGAAAATCATTATGTCGTACTAGCTTTTAAATATTCAAATTTACCCTTTAATTTATTTTTTCTGTTCAATATTTTTTTTAAAATACTAATTTCGATATTTTTTAATAACTAAATAATTATTTTCTTTTCTATCACCCCACTACTTTATATTTTTTTCTCATAAACTTTCATATTTTCAAAAAAATTATAATTATAATTTATTTTTTCTATCTCAATTTACTCATATTTTTTAATCTGCCACAATTTTAATAATTTCTCTTCGTCTCATTCAACGATTTTTTTAAGACTTTGGATTTAATTATGTTGGTTTAATTAATGATTAATCGCAGTCAACACAGCCAAAAAGCAACCACTAATAAATGTTATCTCTCCTTAAAACTGCATCGTACACTTTTATACATCTTTTCTACTTTTTCATTTTTTGCATGTCTCAACCTTACCACTCCAACAAAATTTCATTAGCTTTTCTACCTCTAGGATCGAAAAAATAATTAAATTATTCGATACTCAATTAAGATCGATCGATAAAAATTCGTTTGAACTTGATTTGTTAAATTTAACAAATAAAATCTGAACAAAAATTTTATTCAGTAAACTTTTAAGCGCGGCTTGAGCTTAATTCGATTAGTGCAAAAATAGTAAAATATATTTAAAAATATCAAATTGTTCGAGCTCGACTCAAATGTGATCGAATTAAACTCGTTTGAGCTCGATTAGAATAATAATCAAATTAAATTCAAACGTAATTTTTAAATCTCGATAATAGTTCAAATAAATTTAAAAAATAATGTGTTGGATTCGCTTCGAATCTTTTATAACCTTATCTACCTCTTTTCTTTACTTCCTTTTTCGCAAACAAATCTATTAATTTGGCAGCTTACATGGTGGAAACCAACTAAGATTGTTATTACTTTTGTATCGTCCGAGAATTACGTGGGGATTGACAGTCACAACAGCTCAATCATAACCTGGGATTTTTACATTTTTGTAAAGTTATAACAACTTAGGTCTTATATTTCTTTAAATTTTGACAAATTTTCAGTTCAACATCTCTATTTAGGTTATCATGCCTGTATGTATTTGGTTTTCCTTTTCTGGTAATGATGTGAGCACAAGGAAAAGTCTTGAGTAATAATATCCTATGTGAAATTACACTTTTAGTTTCATTAGTTGAAATTCAATAATTTTTAATTTTCTATTTTATGAAATTTTTAAAATAATTTTAAAAAAAAATCAACCAATTTAATTAGTCATATACTTAATTTTTAAAATTGAAAAAACTCAAACACGTTTAATCTCATAAATCTCATAAATAAGAAGATTAAATATTTTTCAATTTTTCAATTTTAGAATTATTTTAAAAATCACATAAGCCAGACAGCTAGGGAACAAACTAGTTCGGCCATGGATATTGTAACACCAACTGACAATTAATAACCAAGAACAGCCCATTCTCGTCAACATGCCAGAGACACGCACCGTCCACACACCTGCGCTGGTCTCTGTCCCAGTCCAATACATCGAAACGTCCATGTAAATTTCCCAACGTGATGTCGCACGACGCGACGGTCCTTTCCTTGACAAGCACCGGACATACAAATGCTTGCTTGGTAGAGGGGTTTAACGCTTTGGTTCCAATGTCGTCACCGTTGGTCTCACAATGTGTCGTTAACGTCTGATCTTTGGAGTCGTTGACGATGAGAATGGTCCAATCAAACAAGGTGATGGAAAAAGCAAGAGGGATTAATGCATTTAGCAGCAAGACAAGTCGCAGCATGTTTTTGGAAGGGAAGAGATGAGTCATGTTTTATTGTAGTATTAGGGTATTTAATTTTTCAAGAATATTATTTGGCCCTTTTTATAATGCCAAAAGCGTGGCACGTTTCTTATGGAGAAGTTTCCATTTTCGATTCTATGGGAATTATTTAATTTCCTTTTTCAATTTTTTTGAGTTTTTTAGGAAACTTTTATTTCTTTTAGCAAAACTTTTACAAATATAGGCATAAATATTTTATTTATATCTCCAAATATATAATTATATAAAAATAAATTATTTTGATTGGTATAAATAATAGAAAATTAATGTAGATATGGGTGTATTAAAAAGAGAAGGGTAATATTTCAAAATTCTACTTTTATGACATTTATCTGTGATTCTTTAATTACACAACTTTTTTGTTTTCTGTAAAATACTTTTAATATTTATTCATCCCCAAATTCAATTAAAAGAAAAAAAAACCCTAAAGATGATTTTGGGGCTGCCCTTTACTTTGAGTCCTTTCCAAAGTCCATATTCTCTTTTCACTTCATAGCACACCACACCACAAATATAGATAAATAAGTAATTATTTCTTAAATTATAAATCACTATATTTTAAAAATTATAATAAATTAATATTATCAATAAAATAAATATAAAAATATAAGTTTTATCATAATTAATCAACATTTGTTATCTATAATATATATATATATTAATCTCACTTACAAAAGCAATAATTAAACATAATTAATTAATATTTGATATAATATTTTACCTTTAATCATAGTGAAAAGCTATATTTTTTTAACCACGTCAAACAACATTTTACATGGTACAAACAAACTATTGTCGCCAAGGATCTTGAAATCATCAATGGACCATTAATAATAAAAATAGTCTATTTTAATTAGGAATAATTACATTTACACCCCTTATTTATTGTCTTTTTATACAAATTATTCTTATCTTTTGAAAAATTACAGAAACACCCCCATCAGCCTTTAAAATCTAAAAAATATCTTGTTGACTAGATCAACCTTTAAAATAATTTTTCAAAAATAAAAATACTTTTATGGTAACTAAATATTAATTACCAAAAGATAGGAGAAGTCAAAGCAATACTTGAATGGATTATATGATCTCGTATATTTTTTATTATTTATATTATCTTTTAATTTAAATATAAATTTGTTTATTAACTATTTTTTTATTGAATCTCTATATAAAATTGCACCTTTTAAGAATTAAAATATTAAATTATTCAATTAATATATAAATAGAATTAGTTAATAGATTATAAGTTTAAATTAAAAAATTATCACACTTGTATAAATTATTTAAAATTGTTAGAATTAAAAGATTAGCTATCCTCTATTTTTATTTATAACTATGTTTTACTAAAATAATAATTAAAACTAATTTATGTATTTTATGTAAATCTAATTAGAATTAATAAAATAAGTTAATTCATTTATTAATAATAAAACGGGGGTTAGAATGGGCATGGCAGTGTAGTTGGGGAAGAAGGGATAATTTTTCTAAAATAAATAATTTAATAATTTAAAATATCTTTTAAATAAATATATTATTTATTTTATTAATTATTACATGATTTTTAATTCTAATTTTGGTAAAATTTAGTTATAAATAAAAATAGAGGATAAATAATCTTTTATTTTTAATAATTTTATTAAGAGACAATTTATATATTAATTAAATAATTTAATATTTTAATTTTGAAAAAGTACAATTTTACATATAGATTTAATAAAAAAAAAGTTAATATAATAATTTATATTTAAATTAAAAATTAGTATAAATAATAAGAAAAATATATACGGTCATATTACTCATCTTTTAAAAAATTACTTTGACACCCTTTCTATATTTCGATAATTACAAGAACACGTCCCAGCTGTGAAAGACGTCGAAACCTCGGCGCGATTTCCCCAACGTCATGTGCCGATTGTCCTTTCCCGAACAAGCACATCACATAGATACGCTTGCTTGTCGGAACCTCTTACCGTTCTTCTTCCAATGTCAGCACCATTCGTCTCGCAGTGGGTAGTTAGCGTTTGATCTTTTTAGCCGTTGCAAGAAATATATATATATTTTTTTTATTTCATACGTTGATTTTTTTTATTTATTTAGTCTTATTTATTATAATTTTATCCCATTATATATCATAAATATTAATTCTTATGTATATTTTCATCCAATAACTAAAGAAAAATAGATGAAAAATACTAATAGCCCCGTTAATTATTGGACGAAAAATGTAGATGAGAATTAAAATTAATTTTTTTTAACTTATGTAATGCAACGTAAAAAACACAGCAAATAGGACTAATAATTTGATTCGATCAGTAATTTCAATATTTTTTAATAATCTTATGTTTTTTCTTAACAGCCCACTACACATTTATTACAATTATAATTATAATTTTAATATTTTACATAAGTGATTATCGTACTCAGGAAATAAAAATGAAGAAATGAATTGGTACATCAATAGGCAAATTACAAGTTCTGAAACATAAATCACCTATTATTGTGTACAGATGGATGGATTTCAAATCTATAATAACGGATTTATTTATATTTTTCTGCAGCATATAATTTGAAATTATTTTACTTTAATTTTTAGTGTTATTGTGATAATTTTATTTAACATGCAGTGGTCTGAAATATTAATGGTTGTAGCTAAAAATCATGATAAATAATTATTATTAATCGTAAAATTAATACAAAAAAAAAACTAGATTTTGCTCAATATAAAAATTATTTGCTACAACTAAGAGTAATGGTAAAAATATTTGTTATGATTTTTAGTCATGGCAAATGTTTTAGTTACTCTTGCAAAAATCACAATTAATAATTGATGCGTAATTATGATTAATGACTATTTATTACTACTGATTATTATTAATTATGATAATTAATCGTAGTTAAATATTATATTTGTTGCATTGAGGCTGTAATTTGCAAAAGTATTAGCTAAAATATTAAAAATAGAACCTTCAAATTGGTGTGGGGCAAGCCCACATTTTGAGTATGGATTTGCAAGAAAACACAAAGCCCAAAAAGAACACTCACATGGGTAAATAATAAATCAATTTTAAATAAATAATGGTGATTGCAATTAATTTAAATAGTAAAGTTTAGGCCTGATTGTAATAATAATCTAGTGGTAACTACAATCATATTATAAATTTTAATTAATAATAGTAATATAATATATTATTAATATTAAATATTTATGACTAACCAACCACTATCAATAGGTCTAAAATAATGGACAAATAATTATTATTAAAATAGATCAACAATACTGTACCAAAAAAAAAAAAAAAATCATGGTTCTGATGGAATCCATGCTCATAACATCATGTTTATTGAATTTTAACTTTACTAATTAAATTAAAGAGGGGTTTGCAAAAACTCAATTAAGTGCTTTATAAATTATAATTTAAATTAAGCTAAATGGATTTGTTCGGAAATATGACTTCTTTTCTTAAAATTAAGTTAGAACAAGATAAAAAATTATAAGTTTGTGAGAAAGTGTTTATTGCAATTTAAAACATTCTTGTAAATAAATTATCGTGTCTATGGATAGCGGAATCAGTGGACTATTCATGATTTCATAATCGAATCAATTTCATATCAGTTTCAAATTAAATTAGAGGAATGTTATGGTAAAATTTCATTGAAAAGATGTGGTAGAAAGCAGTGTGTGACTTGATGGACACTGTTCGTTGTGGATTTTTACATCCACCATTTTCAATTTATTTAGGCATGAAGGTGCTTTCGGCTCGATATTCTTTGTTCTATTACACTTGAACTCTTCGTTCTTTGTTGGGTTGTTTTCAATGTATCTTGTTCAATATGTTGTTGCTTAAGAAATTGGACTAATCAGAGTGGATTGTAGGGGAAGAGCAGAGCCTCATCTTGCAGTAGGAAAGTGTTGGTTCTTGGGATGGGTTCAAAGTTGAAGGGAGGAGGGAGTAAATGTCAACGTTCTTTCTTTTCTTTTTTAATAAACACTTACACAAAACTTTTTTCTACTTATCATTATTATTTTTAAACAATTCCAAATTTTATGTTTTAATTACTTACCTATTTTTTTTTTTAAACATAATTTTTGCAAACACCCTCTAAGCCTCATTAGTTATATATAAAGTAGGGTAAATTAGAACGAGTTCTCTTGAAATTTGATAATATTATTAATACCTCATTGTTGTTTGAAAAATTACTAATATCCCCTGATATTTGATGAAATTATGTAATTAATACCTCAATTTTGTCGTTACTGTACTTTTTAAATATATGTATATATAAATTATTAAAAAGATCGAGTAAGGTAATTGGAATATTTTTTAAAAAATATCAAAAATTATCTACTTAATTCATAAAAAAATTTCAAAAAAATTTAACATTATTATTTATATTATAATTTATAGTTTTTAATGATATTTTGGTTGATTTATCATAAAAAAATCTAACGAACATTAATAACTTTAATTAGTTATTAGATGATGATTAAAATTAAAAATATTAATATTTTTAAAATAATAAAAAAATATTTATAATTATATTTTCAGGTCTCCATTTTATTTTATTTCTTTTTGGGTGAAGACCTCGGAAAAGAAAGAAAAGATCTTAGTACATTGCCGAAGTAGTCATCCTAGTAGTAGCAAATCAGAAGTTGTCCGAAAGAGCCAGATAAAACTTGTTGTCGCTCTCACACCTCCGTCAGCATTTATCTCAGCACCGATACTCTTCACATCTTACTTTACCAATCCCATTTCATCTGTCGCTCGAAAGGGACAAACCAAAAAAAACCCCAAGAACAATACACCAACTGTTCGATGAAAATCCCAGAACAAACCATGCAGTACAAGAACCTTGGAAGATCTGGTCTCAAGGTCTCCCAGCTCTCCTATGGTGCCTGGGTCACTTTCGGCAACCAGCTCGATGTCAAGGAGGCGAAATCTATCCTCCAGTGCTGCCGTGACCACGGTGTGAACTTCTTCGACAATGCCGAGGTCTACGCCAACGGCCGTGCTGAGGAGATCATGGGCCAGGCTATCAAGGAGCTAGGGTGGAAGCGATCTGACATTGTTGTATCCACCAAGATCTTCTGGGGTGGGCCTGGCCCGAACGACAAGGGTCTGTCAAGAAAGCACATAATAGAAGGGACTAAGAATTCTTTGAAGAGGTTGGACATGGATTATGTTGATGTGATTTATTGCCACCGGCCCGATATCGGGACGCCGATCGAGGAGACTGTGAGGGCTATGAACCATGTCATTGATAAGGGATGGGCTTATTATTGGGGGACTAGTGAGTGGTCTGCTCAGCAGATTACTGAGGCTTGGGGTGTGGCTGAGAGGCTGGATCTCGTGGGGCCCATTGTTGAGCAGCCTGAGTATAATCTGTTCTCCAGGCATAAGGTAAAGTATAAATAAATATTGACAGTGGATTGATGGCATTAATTTTGCTGTTTAGTGTTTGTTTATGATTTTTTTCTGGACTTGCTTTTTTAGATCAATTGAGTGAGATGTTTGAGTTTTGCTCTTCTAGTTTAAGTGTTTCCCTTATGTGAGGATTTTGTTATGGACATTTCGCGATTAGCAGTTTCAGGAATATTTTTTGTGGGTTTGTTGGTAGGGGTTGTTTGAGGAGCTTTGATCTTTCAAATACTGCTTCTTGAAATGTTTTTGAGTTTTTCATTGAAATTTACTGTTACACCGAAGATCTGCTGTAGTTATATGCGTGCTGTGACTTCGGAAGAATTTTGTTGATGTAGATGGAGATGGGGATGGCGGGGTTAAAGGGAAAGGCTGATCATCCTACTTTTTCTTTTTGGCTTTTCATTTAAGTTTTTGAAGATATGTTCTGATGGCATGGAGTTTCCAGTTTTGCTATAATTTTATCTTTTGCTTTGTGTTCTTGGTCAACCTAATTGGTTAAAGATCTGCAAACTTTGGACATTTTCTATTTGCTTAATATCCCCTGTAATATGTCAAAAGTTGCAGATTTGATTTGCTTGCATTTATTGCTATTGTCTCCTATGATATGTAAAATTTATCTGCATTGAGCTATTGCAGGTTGAGTCTGAGTATCTTCCTTTGTACACTAACTATGGTATCGGCCTCACCACATGGAGTCCACTTGCATCTGGAGTTCTGACCGGAAAGTATAACTCGGGAAATATTCCATCTGATAGTAGGTTTGCCTTGGAAAATTATAAGGTAAGGATAGAAATGGAGGTTAAAGTTTTTCATGATACTACTGATTGTTGTAAGATTTTGCAGTTTCCACTTCCATGAATGCCATGTTGATATGCTTGTTGCCCCGATCAAGCATAAGATAATCGCTAATGTATGAAAGTGTCACATGAGAGTTGACATTTATGTTTGAGAGGTGAACCGTGGAGATGTTAGACAGTCGTGGCTCGTTTTATGTTGGAATTGCCATTCTGCTTGTCCACTGACCTTAAATTTTTGCGAAGCATAATTAAGTTGATGTTGTTGGACAGACAATCGTATGAAAGAGTTGTGGTTGATCAGAACTTGAGACTTTTCTACATTTGGAACAACTTTCATTAGTAAACGATGTTGTTCATTAATCTTTCCCGTTGTTATAAGAAAAGTCAGTAATCGTTCTTCTCAAAACTGATACTCCGCCAATTCCATTTTTGATGGGTGTAGTTTGACTCCTCCAGGCGTATTTGATTATAATTAAAATAAGTTATTTTTCTTGTATCGGGGGAAAAGTAGTGGTCAAAAGTATGTTCTCAAACTGTTGCTTTAATGATAGTCTGTAAAATGGCTAATTTATTCTAAAACATGTAACACAATTTTACAAGAGGAGCTTAGGGACATCATGGTACTTGAGTTACATTTCCTCGTTACCCTTTGACACATTATTTGATTTCATATTTCAAGAGAAATTTTTCTAGCAGATGTGTACTCAGTATCGAGTTATACAATAATCTATATTATGCTTACCAGTACTTAACATTGTCTTTTGCAAGTGCGTTACTGCCATGTTAAATTCTGCCTTTTCCTTTTTCCTCAGTTTTCGTCTCAACCTTATCTGTGGATCACTTTATGCAGAATCTTGCAAGTAGATCCTTGGTAGATGATGTGCTGAAGAAAGTGAATGGATTGAAACCAATTGCAGATGAGCTGGGGGTGCCTTTGTCTCAGCTTGCAATTGCTTGGTGTGCATCAAATCCTAATGTTTCATCTGTTATCACCGGTGCCACCAAAGAGGCCCAGGTCAGCATAATGCTTCCTTGCCTTCCTTGTGTTGTTCTGTCAGTTTTGCTTAATTTCCGTTATCCCTGCATTTCCGTAAAATTGCAATTTACATTTGAATGCCGGTGAGTCGATGCCGTTTCTCGAAGTTTGCGAGTCTCGAGGGCTGAAAAGTGCCTTTTTTTGTCATAGTGCAGTTCCCATACCTGCACTTAAGCTTACAGAAGTCGAATATTCTGGTTTTCCTCTTAACGGTTCTTTTATGGCCTTCTTTGTGTCAAGTCCTTTGTGCTTGCCAGCAACTTTATTCTGGCTCTGTCTGTTTGCTCTGAATTGGTACTTTACAATTGAGAAGGACCAATCCTTTGTTAAGCTTCAGTCATTTTTCTTGCCACTTGCCAATATCATAAACCTTTGGATTACTTTCCTATAGTATAATGAGTAACATAATAAGAGTCTGAGCTCTCATTAAGTTGTCAGCGACCAGTAGATACTTGTTTTCTATCCTACTGATACTGAGATGTATTAGTTGGATAATGTGAAGATCAACATTCAGTGCAATAATAGATTACACTGATGTGATGATTAACATTGATATTGAGCCAGATTTGATATTGGGATTGTAATAACAAGACTAAGCGATTAAGTTAAGCATATATATATAAGCTTTAAACTATAAGACTTGGTTTTGTTGTATTTTTGCCACACAAATAACGCTATATGTTGCATATCATAATTAGTGGAGAAAGAAGGAAACAGCTAAAGATGCTTCTCTACCTTGTCGAATATGAGGAAACATGGCACTTTACGTGTTCTTCCCTCTTGTTTAACAGTTCAAGTCAAACTTTTTATTGGCTATTTTGATATTTATTTTTCTCAAACTCTCCCCCCCCCCTCCCCCCTTCATGTTTAGGGGTTGGGTGTGCGATTAGATTATAAATATTTAACACCTATTACTGATACGTTTTTGCTATACAAAAGAGAATGGATATTGCTATACAAAGGGAATGGATATTTTTACTCAGTAAATAGTACTCAATGCATACATACATACACTTGCTGTGTGGATCTGTTATGGTTGCATATAATTCCTTGTTTTCCTCTTTGTATGATCGTACTTACCATGGCGTGTGCAAACATCTTTTTAGTTGTAGGGTCCAGGAAAGAATGGGAAGGGGATTTCACTTTTTCTCAGGCCAGGGATAGGCAGTATTCATGCCTCATTGGTCCTAGTTACACATCTATAAGCGCCATGGATATAAGGCAATGCTGTCTTTTGTGTTTTTAGGACTGTTATTCAGTGCAAGAGACTTAATTTACGACCCTGCATCTACTTATATGTTGTAGTGGAGTTACCTGCATTGATCAGATATCATTACTAGTTTTTGTATTTTGACCAACCTGCCCACAGAGTTCCATGGCCGCTCGTTTCATCTGTTCTTCTTAGAACAATTGCTTCAACGTAATCCTTACTTTTTCATTGATGCAGATTCAAGAGAACATGAAGGCCATCAATGTTATTCCTTTGCTAACACCTGCAGTGATGGAGAAGATCGAGGCTGTTGTTCAAAGCAAACCTAAGCGCCCAGATTCATATCGGTAGACACAATGATTCTCATCTATCTTTTATAGGTGTCTCTCCATGGTTGGCGGCTTCTGAGTCCTGTCTTTCCCGTGTGCAAAAACTACATATTTCGCCTGTCATTTCATCGATAGAACTGGTGTTTGCTATTTGGAGTTCTTTTATGAGCATGATCGTGGAGTTCTCTCATAGCCATTGCGTATTTTCTGTGACTGGTGATGTATTTTTAAACGGATTTGTTACTTAAAACATTTTTAAATGACATTGCGATTATATTGTCTGTCTTTCCAATATGCTTATTTTTTCAATTCTGGGATCACTTCTTGCTACAGATTGCAGTTGGCTGAGAATATTAAGGTAGTTTATGCTTGTGCAAAAATAAATAAATTAATCAATGGGAAGGAACTATATAGGCTTTGTCTTTATTTATTAATATTTTCTTATATATATAGACACCTTGTTTTTATAAACCAACGTTAATCAATTTTAATTGTATGGACTTATTAAAAAAAAAAAAGAAAAAATTTGAGTTTGAATGTAATGTATGATGTGGTCATAAATCGAATCTTATTGGAAAAAAAAAACTTAGCAATATATTCCAAATTTTTAAGGAAGATGGCAACTTAATTAAGGTCTTCAAATCATTTTTCACAAACATCTTATGTTATTAATAATAATTCGATCTTTGCTCTTAGTTTTGCTACTGATATCACAAATTTACTATACATTAAAATCGAGAAATAGATCAAATTATTTGATACTCGTTTTATAATTATAAAAATCTATTAGAGCTCAAGTCGAAATATATATATATATATATAACTTTTTTTTTTCTTTCAACAAAATTCGAAGTTCCAATCTAGCCGAATTCAATTAATAAAAATTTAGTAAATAAAACACTACAAAGAGATCAATGTATTTAAGCTTTGGTTCAAAACCAATTCCATCAAAGAGATAAAGGCATTTTTGGTTTACTCTATTTTGAAGTTCGAAAAAAATAAAAAAATTAAATGCATTGGATTATAATTTTAAAAACACTACAAAATAGGAGGAAAATAGTAATTTTTACCACATTAAATGAAATTTTCATTAAGTTTAATAGAAAAGTTAACGGGAGGACCAAAAGTGCCAAAAAAAGTTAAAAGTTTGAGGACCGAAATTGTAATTTTAAATTATTTGAGAACCAAAATCGCATTAGTGACTATACTTGAGAACCAAAAATACATTTATCTCCATCAATAATAAAATCAAATTCAGATATATATAAAATTTGATAAACATTGAAATAAATTTGGACAGAAATACATTCGACTAGATTCAATTTATTTATGTATTTGAAAGAAAAAGGGCATACAATTGTGACAACACTATGAGGAGCTAAACCCCATGAACAAGTTTTATAAGTTAAAAAGAAGAGCGTGGATGGCGCGCTTTTGTCTGACGATTCTATATCTATACATATTGTTATTGCATATATTGAAATGCTTTTGCCTGTCTTCCTTTGATAGTCCGAAACCCATGCAACGCCCCCTTTCTCTCCATCAATCTCTGCCTCACAACACAAAACCCATCATTCCAACAATTTCCAGTTTCTTTCTTTTGCAGCCCCACCCTGATTTTATCCAAAATTGCTCTGGAAAAGGGGCCAAGAATCCTGATTTTTTTTTTTTGTTTTTCTCCGCGGACAGGTATGGGTTGTGTTCAATCTCTTTTTCTGGAATTTTCTTCAGTTCTTGATCCGGGTTTTGGGATTTTGTCGTTGCGCGTGAATGAAATTTGACATGGAGAAAAAAGAAAAAGAAGAAGAAGAAATGTACAGAGTTTTAACCATTATATTATTAGATGCCCGCATGAATACATTTGGCGAGGATTCTTTGGTATTTGTTGTGCATTGTTTCATTTTATTGCTTTATCAGACAGTTTCTCATATGACTTTTTGATTTTCTTTTTATTTTTGTTTTCTTTAAACAGTTGATTAAGATAGTCTTTACTGCTTTTGGACGATCGGTATTATGTGCTAATGGAGATTTAGGATGTGACTTGAGTAATCATTGATGAGGGAAGGTTAGAAGTTGGTGTTTATGTTTGCGAACACATTGAAGAAGTTGTAACATTACGGTGAATGAAGAAAGTAATCTGATTTCATGTGCTGCATAAGAGCAAGAAGCAAAACCTTTTTATTTGTACAACGCCGCCTAGCTGTTTTGGATGCATTACTACTTAGTTACAATTTGGCGACAGAGGACCGAGGAGCCAAACGTTTTAGTGTTTGGGACACTGAGTGGTTAAAAGGACTTAGATTAAGGGAGCTCTTGTCCACAGATGCATAACTTTGCTGGATATTTAAGGAACAAGTTTGAAGGACGGAGAATGCTCATGCCAAGTGAAATTCATCTTTGGTTGAGAACATGAAGAGTGAACTCTATGGTTGCGCAGGCCAACAATGTGACGGTGATTCGACCCATATCAATCCGGATGATCAGAACTTCGATAAATCTCTGCATAATATCTCAGTACAGACAGGTGAAGAATTTTCGCCTGAGTTCTTGAGGGATCGTGTTATGTCTAGGAGAACGCATTTGGTGAAAGATGTTGATCCAATCCCTACAAAGTTGCCAGCTTATGATGTTGTCCAGAATCACCATCTTGTGCATGAGGATTTGACAGGTTTTCTTGGGATAAGGAGAAGAGATCCTGAGATGTGCTCAGAGTTCTCAGATTTTTCTCCTAGCAAAGGATATTTGGATGGACAAAGTAGATATTACAGGGAATTCCAGGTCAGTGCACGGCATCAGAGAAGATTCTCTGACGACCTTGATAGGGGTAGTCCATATGGGCCACCAATTTATTCATTAGATTCCCCGAATACCTATCAGCCTTGTGGTATAGGATCAGGATTTCCAGATAGTTCATTCTATCCGAAAATGAAATTCCTTTGCAGTTTTGGGGGAAAGATATTACCAAGACCAAGCGACGGGAAACTTAGATATGTTGGTGGAGAGACGAGGATTATATCCATCAGAAAAAACTTAACGTATTTTGAGCTTGTGAAGAAGACCACTGCAATCTGGAATCATCCTCATACAATCAGGTACCAGCTTCCAGGTGAAGACCTTGATGCACTTATTTCTGTGTCTTCTAATGAGGATCTTCATCATATGATAGAAGAATACCATGATCTTGAGAGAAGTTCTCAGAGACTTAGATTATTTCTCGTTTCTTCTGGTGATCCTGAGGGCTCATGTCCTATGGAAGCGAGGACCATACAGCAAACTCATGCTGATTATCAGTATGTCGTTGCAGTTAACGGCATGGTTGACCCGAGCCCTCAGAGGAGCTCTAGCAGGGAGAGTCTGGGAAGCCACGGGGGAAGTAACTTGGATGGCAGTTCGACCCCTCAACGGGACTCTCCTACCTTGTGTCATCAGTTAGAGAAGCGGAATGGAGGCAGTTCTGTAAGTCACAAAGTGGTACTTTCGAGTCCCACTGCTCAAGCGATTAATGTTCCTCAACTCCCTTCAAAGTCCTATATTCCATCTCTAGTCCATGTTAAAGATCTGAAAATTTCCTGTATGAAAGGATATGAAGATGTTACATGTCAAGATGGCTATGGATATGCTAGTCCATATGTTGTGGACTCCCCAGCTTATGAAAGTCCGTATTGTGTTGACGCCACAAGCTATTACAGAAATCATCCCATTGATACCTTGCTGTGGATAGATAGTCCAAATAAGAACAATCAAATTATAGACTCGCATGCAACTCCTATGTTGCGCTCTCACTCCCGTAAGCCCAGTGCAGATTTTGAGTCTCCTGCACGATATGGTCCCGGTGATTTTATTGAGAGCAGAGGCTTGCCAAATTCTGTGCCCCAACATTCTGAAAATTTACTCTTTCCTCTGTCCAATGTTCAAGTTGAATCTCACAAGAAAGCAAGTGGATCACAACAACAATATGAAGAGAAAGCGGTTGTCCCTTCAAAAGAAAGGACAGACAAATCTCCTATGATTTTTTCCACGTCCAGTTCTTCTCAAGAAAAACAGATAGAACATGAGGAATATAAAGTATATAGGAATAAGGATCAGCACTTTGAAGAGACTCTATATCTTAAAAAAGAGTGGATCAAGACAAAAGAAACCTCTACTAAGCAAGATGTGAAAAACCAAGCTGTTAAAAATGATTGTGCGTCAAATGCAGATCTTCCGGAGTGCAAACAGAATTTGGCAAAAATAATATGTCAACCAGATCTAAACCACGGTTTTCATACTGGACCATCAAAGCCACAGCTCAATGGAGACAAGAGTTCTGTTTTGTCATCTAATTGTTTGGAGGGTACAGCAGAAGCTTGGAAAGAGAATTACCAAATAAGTCCGAGTGAGCCTGAATTCCTCATCAACAGCCAAAAAGCAGCGAATAATCAGAAGCATCACAATCCTCATGTGATTGACTCTAACAAAGTTCTCCATGGATGTCACAGGCTTCAATCCATAGCATCTGAGGTAAACAACATTTGATGAAAACTCACTAGTCCAGTTAAATTTCCAGATGATGAATTTAGTCTAGGTCGAGAGATTATGGGAAAGTTTGCAAAAAACTTAAATTAAGTGCTTTTCATATTATAGCTTAAATTAACCTAAATGAAGGTGTATGGAAATACTACTTTTGCTTATGCTTCTCGTAAATTAAGCTAAAAACTGTAAGCCGGTGTGAAGGTGCATATTGTAGCTTAAGGTATTTTTACAAATAAGTTGAACTTCTGTGTGATTTTTTACCCTGACTATTTTTGTATGTATCGAAGGGTTAAATGCAATTTACTCCCCTGTGTTATGTGAAACGAGCAAATACCCCCTGTGAAAAAATAATTAGCAAAGTACCCTCATGTGTTTTGAAAAATGAAGCAAAATACCCCCCTTATCAGTGGTTTAGATAGGGGGGGTAATTTGCTTCTTTTTCCAAAACACAAGGGGTAATTTGCTATTTAATTTTTTACAGGGTTTTTTTTTTGCTTATTTCTCATATCACAGGGGGTAAATTGCATTTTTCCCATGTATCGAAAATACTCCATTCCATTAATCGCTAAAATCTACCAGATAATTTCACAAATAAGATGGCAATGCACCAACTATTTTACCAAACACTTCCACATGAACTTTTTTCTATTTATAACTATTACTTTCAAACACACCCAACTTTTACATTTTAATTACTTATCCACCTTTTCTAAAATTAAGCACTTCTGGACTTTGGCAAACACCCCCTATATCTGATTACTATGAGCTTATGGCATTGTGCACCAGGAGAAACCTGGAATGAATTCTTGCAAGAAGTTGAATCCTAGTAAGAGCACCTTGGTCCAATCTCAATCCTCTTATAAGTGTCAGAAAACTGGTTTACTAGAAGTACCTGTTGTAGTTGAAGGCGTGACTGATTGCATGCCACATGAAGCCGCATCCTGCTCAACTACTATCCCATGCGTACAAGATGAACAGAGTGACGGGATTGAATCCCATAGAGAGGAAGAAGCTGAGAGTGGTATCCCTGAATCTGACTTTGAAGTATGACATTCTTATGCTTCTTTATTCGTTTTCTTGGATAATTTTGTTTGGTGGAAACTGATTGACTTGTGTCCAAAAAAGGATCTTAAAGTTGATGAAGATAAGGATGAGTCAATAAGTGAAGCTGCAATAATTGAAATGGAAGCAGGGATATATGGTTTGCAGGTCTCTACTAATTTAGACTTTTATCATTACTGCTAAGTTCTTTCCTGAATTGGCAAGTATTAATTGTGATTCATGCTTCTTACTTTACTTTTTACATTATGATCTTGTAATTGCTTTAAGATTCTGTTAGATTATGAACATTCTTTAACTGCTAACAGATATTGTTTAAACTTCGTGTCACCTGGAATGAATCAAATACTTCTCATTCTTTTCTTAAACTTCATGCAATTTTTTGTTCTAAACGTCAAAATTTGATTTTCTTTCTCCCTAAAATTTGTACATGTCTTTCCTAATATTTGTTTTAGTTGTCAGCATCTTCAGTTCTGTCTGGCGTATATGTGTGTACAAATTTGCTACCAGACTGGTTTATATTTATTAATGAAGTCTTGTCATGAATGTTTTCGATGTAACTTAAGCCATTGATGAAAAGATCATAGAGTAAGTACACGAATATATAGTGTTAATTTTCCCTCCAAGATCTCTGAGAATGTGGCTGAATTTTGGAACCATAATTCTACAAAACATGTTTGATAATTATTTAGATATTGTTGACAAGTATCTAAAAGATGACTAGGAAAATTAGTAGTTACTTATGATTGGGTACTCGTATCACATTGGTAGATCATTAGAAATGCTGATCTGGAAGACCTGCAAGAGTTAGGATCTGGAACATTTGGAACTGTATACCATGGGAAATGGAGGGGAACAGATGTTGCCATCAAGAGAATAAAAAAGAGTTGTTTTGCCGGGAGATCTTCCGAACAAGACAGACTGGTTTGTCCTGGCTCAAACACGAAAATCTATTATTTTTTCCTTCATATTTAGTGTGATTTTTAAAATCACTACCCTCATCTACATACCAAAATCTTCACTAGGAAAGATCATTGAATTAAACATATATAGTTCTATATCATTGCAGACGAAAGACTTCTGGAGGGAGGCTCAGATTCTTTCTAAACTTCACCATCCAAATGTTGTAGCATTCTACGGTGTTGTTCCTGATGGACCAGGTGGCACATTGGCCACTGTGACTGAATTCATGGCTAATGGGTCACTAAGGCATGTCCTCTTGAGGAAAGATCGGTAAGATGTTTTGTTTCTCGTTCCGTTTGCTTGAACTCTTGGAAGATTGATCCATGATCTTGAACTTCTACTGCAGAGCACTTGATCGGCGTAAAAAGGTTATGCTTGCACTGGATGCTGCTTTTGGCATGGAATACCTGCATTTGAAAAATATTGTTCATTTTGATTTAAAATGTGACAACTTGCTAGTCAACTTGGGAGACCCGCAACGCCCTGTATGCAAGGTAATTCCCCCACGATTTACTATTCTTTGGCCGGTCCACTAAAATATTTAGTAAGATGAAGAAGACTTTAACAATTAATTGTGGCTGGTTTCTCAGGTTGGTGATTTTGGACTGTCGAGAATTAAGCAGAATACGCTTGTCTCAGGTGGTGTTCGGGGAACGCTTCCATGGATGGCTCCTGAGCTACTGAATGGAAGCAGTAGTCGTGTTTCTGAGAAAGTGAGTTTACTATTACTCCCTCCTTTCCAAAATTTAACACTATTATTTCTTTTTCAAATTGCCGCATAACAGTATTTCATTTGCTAAAAGAAATTCTTTTCTAAAAATTGCCATCTAGCTTGATCTACTTATGTGGCACTACCATCTTTGAACAACTACGTATTTTTTACGACAATCATATGAACATATAATATCAAACATTAATTAATGATCCCATAAAGATTTATATTCCGTAAAATTAGATATTTCGATCTTGTGATATAGGCATCTCATATTCTATTCCTGATTTTAAAGAATGGTGGACCAAGGGAACAAATATCTTCATATCTGCAAACTGGATATTACAGTAATATTCATAACTTTTAGCATGCTTTATTCTAGCAGGTCGATGTTTTCTCGTTTGGCATAGCAATGTGGGAGATTATTGCCGGAGATGAACCATATGCAAACATGCACTGTGGAGCCATCATAGGTAAGTTTTGGGAGAAATTTGTGACATATCTAAACTAACATGAATACACCTTGACACCAACTCTGAGTCTCTGGTTTACCATGAAGGTGGAATTGTAAATAACACTCTCAGGCCACCAATCCCTGAACGGTGTGATTCCGAGTGGAGGAAGATGATGGAAGAGTGCTGGTCGCACGACCCAGATGCCAGGCCAACATTTACGGAGATTACAAACCGGCTGCAGGTTATGTCGAAGGCTCTCCAACCAAAGAGATTCAACAGAGTTAAAAGATGAGATCCATTTCCAGCCTAAGTAAAGGACTTATGTAAATTTGATTGAAAAGCTGAAAAAACATAGTAGGAATCATACAAGTCTCAAGCCTCCCTGTGTAAGTTTGGCTTTCTCACTTGTTGTAAAGTAATTTTTCTTTTTCTTATTTTGTGTATAAAGATTCTTTCTCCAGATTTCTGGTGGCATTTATGTAGGTTTTTTTTCCTGGCGTATGGACAGGAAAAAATATAATATCATATCAGAAACAGACCAAACAGAGAGCTATAACGGCTTAATTCCCTCACTTGTTTATAGTTTCAAATTTTACACGTAGATGTAAAATAATAATAAGAACAAGAATAATACGTAAATTAATATTCAAGACAATAATGACAATTACAATATTTTTTATTGATATTGTATAATATATATGTGGATAAATATGTATATAAGAGCAACTAGTTCATTATTTTTTTGCTTATTGACAATCTTCTATATATATATATTATGTCGTTAATATATGCAAGAATTTAAAATAGATGGTATCATGATTTTGTTACAATTTGTTTTCATAATCTTCTTATTTTATTTCAAATAATATTTATTTAATATTAACATATTATTATGATAATTTTCTTTTATTATTTAATTCAAAATAAGAACTTTTTTCACAATCTTATTCATAAAAAATGGGCAAAATTTTTATATTGATTTGTGTTATTATAAAATAAACGTATTACCATGTACAAGTATTTATTTTTACACATTGAAATTGGTATCTGATATTCTTATGTTTTTTATAATTAGCACTAGAAAATGCATTTATTATGAAAATAATGTAACAAAAGCATAAGTTGTCACAACATATTAGTATGATTATGCATGTAATTGACTTTATACTAAACATTACAAAACCTGTCCCAAGTTAATTAGACCGCAAAGTGTGGTTTGATGATTGTCGGGTTCGATTTTGACTGAGCGTTCTAAAAATCGGAAATATTGGGTTGGGTGAAAAATAATCTAAATTAAACCCCAACCCGCACCGCCTAACTCCTAATTTGGGAGCTGGACATTCAAACCCATAATGATAAAGTTAATTCGTATTAGGTAAAATGACATTTTTCTTATAACTATAGGAGTGTTTCACTTTTTAGTCATTTTTCTTTTGAAAAAGCATATTTAATCCATTAAATATACTGACGTTAACAAATTTGGTCCCTAACTATCTTGTAATTAAATATAGACAACATATTTAGTCCTGTAATTTTTTAGGGTGCCACATAAAGGCATAAATTACTGACCACTGAATGATTTCATTGAAAAAATAACGCGTTATTCAACACGTAGTTGAGGGAGGTGAGATATGAATAAATCGTCCAAAAAATTATTCTTCATTTTGGAACTATTGGGGTGTTGCACTTTTAATCTTTTTTTTTTTTTCAAAAAAAGAACACGTTTAGTCTTTTAAATTTAATAACTTTGACGTATGTTGTCTTGTAATTACCTAATGAACAAATTTGATCCTATATTTTAGTTATGTAAACACATCTAAGAGGGTGTTTGGCCAAGTTTTTTAAAAATATTCTGTAATTTAATACATCTTATAAGATGTTTTAGTAGCTTGTAAGATATCGGATCTTATTTTCAAAATAAGTTTCTAAAATGTTCGGATAAATAAGATGTTAAAATTTATAATACATGTAAACACTTATAAGATATTAGGGTATTTGGCATATAAAGTCTTTTATTGGTAAAATGACTAAAATGGACATGGTATCATTGTAATCAAATAAGTTGTTATTTCATGACATATTTTATTTTAAAAAATTTTAAAATGCTTTTATAAATTGGCACATATTAGTTTAATTCAAATAAAAATTTAATAGATTGTCCTTTTAAAATAACAAAAAGAAAATGACGAATTATTACATAAATTTTTGAATAAAAATAATATATATGTATATTCATGCTAATCGAATATTAATATAAATAGTATAATTGATATTTTCATTGTCAATGTAATGATTATTTCTAGTCGTATAATTTATAATGTCTTGAATTTATATTTTTTAATAAATATATATAATATCAATATCAGTCTTATTTTTATTTAATTATAATAATATATTATTAAATAATGAAGTTTTTTTCTCTTTTTGGAATGTTAGACAAATTAAATAGCCAAAAAAATTTAAATCCTAAAGAGAGTGTGCGTGTGTGAGAGAGAGATATATAGTGTGTGTGCTTGTATGAATGGGGATATTTTTGTCTCATGACATATTAATTTTATATAACTTATAAGATTTTATAAAAAAAAGTTAACTTTTTTTTAAAGAATTTATGCTATTCAAAACATCTTATTTTGATATCTTAAGCTCTTTAAAGGAATTCGCCAAACAAATATTTAAAACTTGTAAGCTTTCAAACATATGATAAGATGTTTTGAAAAACTTATTATAAGCTTAGCCGAACACCCTCTAAGACATGCATTAATTCATAATCCCTACTTTCCCATATTCCCTTCTTTCTATCAAGTCCTAATTTTTCGACCAAATCCATTGGAAAAGCTAACTCATCAAACGAGACTTTAATGCATTCCTAACCGGCCACTAACACATCGATAGGCTTATCGTCCTACCTTCCCTGGTAGGACCCCAAATATTACCAAGTGCAATACAAGTATCGTAAAATTAATTGGCTTATGAACTATTACAGGTGTTACCGTTCTTTCAAATGGGTATTCTAATTTTAGTTCTTATAATATGTGAATACCTTTAATTACTTTTGTTACGATATTAAGATTCGAGTCGAGTCGAGTAAGATATATCAATTAAAATGGATAGATTAGGGCTTCACCTTGAACCCAATTTATTTTGGTTGGGTAGGTTTTGATATGCACTCCATTTTGAGTCTTTAATAATTAATAATGTTGTATTCAACGTAATAATGTTTCTTAAATTGTATCGATTAATGAAGAAAAATAATGAGTTTCATAAATTATATTTGTTGTGTCAGAATACGAGGAAGTGTAATAAAATTTGAATCGATTAAGAAAAATTTCAAATTCTATACAAAGGATGGGTTCTGAATCCAACCAAACCTACTCCAAATTTACTCTGTTACCAACGCTCGTATTATGTAATTGTTTACTCATTTTACATTATATATCAATTATATAAAATATAATACATTCATCACATATTTAATTTTATTTTTATCGAATTCGATTTGAATGAGAATTTTCAAGACTCTAAAATATTGCATAGGTTATGTTGGGTAGGCCTAAATCCCAATAAAGTTTTCTACAAAACCAAATTTTCAGGGTTTATGGTAGAGATTCAATTGATGAACTTTCTTTCATTATGCTTCAAATTATGAATGCATTTAAGTGTATCTTTTTGAGTGGGAGGCATTTAAAGTTTGAGTTCCCTATTTTTTCTAAAATTCAACAACATTTACTATTGATACCATTATTTGGTTCTAAATAAAATTTGAAATATAACCCTATAGTTGATTATTATCACTTTATCTCATTTTTTGTGGATTTAGAATTAACACAAACCTTACCGATGATGTTTTATTTTAGTGGTTAAGGTTGATAGATATATGTCCCATGAACTAACTAGTTTGCAGTCATGTGTTCGAGTATCACTGGATGTGTGGGTGTATGTCTTATTTTATGTGAATTTTGTTGTAATTTATTTCATAATTTTTAATTATATTTATCTATTGATCGAACCGATGCATCGCTCAATTATTTAATTTGTTGAAATACTGATGTTATTATTAATTATATAATTATCGCTTTAAAAAACTAATATGAAAATCTTCAATAATGTTGAGTTCAAAAGATAAAATTGAGATACCAAAAACATGAGATTTTTCCATGTGATAATTAGGGTTAAATGCAATTTATCCCTATAATATATAAAATGAGCAAAAAGAAAAAATTACTTGTGAAGAAATAATTAGCAAGTTATCTCCAAATGTCTTGAAAAATGCAGCAAATTGTCCCTATCAATGATTCAAATATGAGAATGATTTGTTTTATTTTTCAAAATATAAGAAATAATTTACTATTTTTTTATAAGAGACTTTTTGCTCATTTCTCATATCATAGACGTAATTACATGTTTTTAGATAATTAAATTGGTTAAATAATACAAAAAGGGTTGAAATTGATGTTATAATGGAGTGGCAAAATTGGTGAAACAAGGGGTTAGGGTATATTGGTCCATGGCATGGCCGATGGCTGTCGGCTGTCCTTATCTCCACGTAGTTGTTCATTCTTCCACGCAAGACTTGGCACCAACAGGCGTACACGTAATTCAATGTATGGTTATGGAGTGACTTTTTTATCATTTTCTCTTTTTATTTTGAAAATATGAATAGTATTTGGATTTGTTTTTTTAAGTGTTTTTTTTTTTTATGTTTTGGAGATAAAACGAGAAAAATAAAGATCAATAAATATGTGTTGAAATAGATGGTATGTCCGGGTTTGTGTTTTGAGATAATTTAAAATATTTTACAATAAGTGGTATATGTTTGATGTTGGAATTTGGAAGACAAAAATCACCGTTTATATTCAAATCGTATATCTTTTATATATATTTTTATATATGAATATTTATATATATAAATACTGTATGTTTAATTTGTATTTTTTGAAGATAAAAAGCACTGTTTATTGTGAAATCATGTTTTTTTATATATTATGTATATGTGTGTATATAAATATTATATATAACCAAAATTAAAAAATAAAAAACATATAAATAAGATGTATAAATAAGGTGTAAAAAATAAAAAAACAAACATTAAGTGTGCTTTATTTTATCTCTGAAAATACCAAAACATGAAACCAAACATAGTGATGGATTTTTCACTTACAAAACTCAACACATTTATGTTATAAAATATCTTAATTATTTAAATAAAACAAATATCTTAATTATTTTGACTGGTAAACGAAGTTGAGATTATGGGTGTTAATTTCAACCCAAAATTTGATAAGCCGAAATGGTGTATAAAATATTGAACCTATCCATTCGATTTTGTATTGAATTATCTGAAAATTAATTTGTTTATTATGAATTATTTGTTAATTATTATTATAATCAATTAAGTAGTTATTAACTATGAAGTTATTATTTTCTGTTACAAATATATATTAAGATTTTAATATTTATATATTTTTTTTTTATTATATTTATATATTTTTTTGAAGTTTGATATTCAATTCGACTAACAGATACAAAAAAAAGAATTTTGGTTTTGAGAATGGAGAAGATAAAGCATTCATATGGCTTATTACTCTATAATAATATTTTTATAAAATTATAATTCATATTTAAAAAGATATTGTTGTCAGTTCATTATAAAAATTAGATGAAAATTAAAATGAAGGATAATAGAATGGCAAACGAGCTTTAAAATTGGGGATATTTGTAATTTCTAAAACAGTGGTAATGTATTTGTAATAATTTCAATTATCAAGAATGTGTACTATGTTAATCTCTGCAAGATGACAATAATTTACCCAAAAAATATTTGTTTCATTATACATCAAAAGATTAATTATATTTTTGCACATGAACTATGACCGTTTTACACTTTGGTACTTTTTTTTTTATTGTCAACTTATAATCTCAACTTTATAAAATATTGTATTTTGCAATTTATAACTTTTTTTTTTTTAACTAAGTCTTTTGATAAAAAAAACATCACATGCAGTGTACGTGTGATATTAAGGGTTATGTAATATGGTATTTTTCACATATGCACAACATGTGATGTTTTTCTAGTAGAAAAATTAATAAAAGAAGGATCATATATGGAAAAATACAAATTTTATAAAATTGAGATCGTAAGTTGACAAAAAAAAATTGATGACAAAGTGTAAAAATTATTATAATTCGAATAACAAACTGTAATTTACTCTGCATCAAAATCATCCAATCTTGTCCTGAATAAACTACAATTTTAACTAAACAAAATAATTAAAAATTTGTTGGGGTTTGTGGCAATTTTAATTCTGTAAAATTATAAATGTTCGAAAAACGCTCTGTGAAATTTTTTTTTTCAAGAAAGACCCTCCTAAAAAAAGAAAGAAAATAAAATACCTCCACGAGGGACTTTTTACACTTTTATTTTTTCTCACGAGGGTTTTCTTTTGACAATTTTAAATTACAAAAACTTTCATACATATTAGAGAATAAATAAAAATAATCATAACAAATAAAATAAAAAATGTAATTAAGAATAAATAAGGACAGATGTGGTACATATAATTAAATATAAATAAGAATAATTATAACAAAAATACAAAACTTTATTTACTTATTTATTTATTCAGAGTATCCTTTAGAGATATTCTTTCTCATTGTTCCATGAGAGGCACGCACTTTAAGATATATATATATATAAATATCACAATATTAAAAAAAGAAATACTAATCGTAGCAGTTTTACAGTTTTGTCCAATAAAATAAGTTTTGCTAAAAAGAAAAAAAAAAGTTTTGACGTTTTCAAATCACTTAAATTCTTCTCTGCAATTGATGTTGGACGTTTATTTGTCCAAAGATTAAAAGTAAAAACTAATATTTTATTGAATCTTATGGACTCGGTTAATATACTCATTGATTGGTAGTATAGTTGTAATTGAGTGGTAGTATTCAATTTTAATTGATTTTTTACTGACGATTGTTGACAATGAGGGGGAAATAAATTATATTTAATTTTATTTAAAATAATAAATAAAAATATTAGACAAAGTACTATACATGATGACTTTGTGAATGATGTTGATACTCAAAATTAACATAGTATTAAATGAGTCTAGCAAAGGTTAGGTTGAACTGCCCACAAACACGGCTTTATAGACCGAATTAGAAGTTGTTTGGCTAAATTTATTTAAAATTTTTTATAAATTAATACGATTATATTTTTAGAGCTTATAAGATATCAGATTTTATTTTAAGAATAAACTTATAAAATATTTGAATAAAATTAGATTATGAAACTTATAAGATGTTAATAATAACAATTTTTTTAATTTATTTAAATGAATTTTTTAAGATTTTTAAAACAAGTTAATAACTCATTAGTCCTTACTTTCTTCTAAGTAGCGACGCATTGGAAATGTGAGTATTCGATTAATTATAAATTTTACTAAAAAAATGAATTAAATAATAAGAGGGCTGAATACAATTTACCCCATGTGATATGTGAAATGAATAAATAAACCCCTATAAAAAAATCAGCAAAATTATCCCTCTTATATTTTGAAAAGTAAAATAGATTATCCTAGATCAATAATTTAAATAAAAAATAATTTACCTTATTTTCTAAAATATAGAAAATAATTTATTATTTTATTTTTTACGAGAGAATTGTTTTCACTTCTCTTATAACACGGGTAATTTGTACTCAATAATAATAATAATAATAATAATAATAACAACGTCACGGGATAAAGATAGAGATATTATTTTTATGTACATTTGGCAATTGCATGTTCTTGAAGATAAAGAAACAGTTTCACATTTCCCAATGTGTGCCGTAGTGTATATATAGGGAGGCCACACCGAACCGATTCATTTTTACATTGTAGAGAGAGAGACAGAGAAGAGAGAGAGAAAGACAGAGATGGAGAAAGCAGTTGAGAGGCAGAGGGTTTTGCTTCAGCACCTACGTCCATCCTTCACTTCGTCTTCTCTGGAAGATATTGATTCTTCAATTTCTGTGAGTTTCTTCATTTTTTCTGAATATGTCTTCTGTCGATTGTTTACGGTTTGATTTCATGTTTTGTTGGAGATGTTATTTAATTGAGAAGCTGGATTTCGTTTCTGTTGGATGGAATTTAAGGTTTTGAAAATCTCAGGCTTGTGATGTGTGCGGGGGATTAGCTGTTGGTGAGATTGGATATTTGTGGTGATTTATTGGATGAGTTTTGATCTTGTGATGACTTGTTTAGTGTTTGTTGTGGAGTAATTGAAGTGTTAAAATTCGAAAAGGAGATTTTCTGTTCGTGTTCGAGTTGGAGTGGGTGTTTTTAGATCATTAGCTGTGGTTTGTTAGAGAATCATTCATATATAGTAATAGTAGGACGATTTAAATATTCAGTAAAGGATAAGAACTTTTGAGATTTTATAGATGAGAGATGTGTTAACTTTAGGCACTTGATCATGGGGTTGGTTAGAAAGCAGAGTTTTCAGCTGTTTGTGGTTGGTGATTAAATTAATCCAGTTCTCTTATAGTCGTCAGATGTCAATTTGGTTTTTCAATGGTAGAAAGTACAGCAATTACATAAATTTGTGCCTCTGGTCTGCTTGGAAACCTTAATTTATCTGATAAGGTTTGATTTTAAATCTTTTTTGAAATGAAATCTATTCTGTATCTAAGATTGTTGCTCCCACTTTGCAAAACATGGGTTTATTGTGGAAGTCACTATAAGAGATTGTATTTCTTATTACCTCTTAGACCTCACTTTCTTAAGGTTTTGGAATGCTATCTGTATCGTGTGTTTTGTGTTCTGAGGTTTTGCATGCCAGTTCCACGTATGCCGAGTGAAAGATGTATGACGCAGCAAGTAGCATATACAGATGTACCGGTTAAGTTTTTGTTTTCTTTGATCTAATTCTTTGTTATTTCTCTCAGGCATCTATTTGTTCAGCTGGGGACAGTTCAGCATATCACAGGTCCACTGTCTTTGGTGATGATGTGGTTATAGTGGCGTAAGTAATCTAGCCTTTAATAACGTATTCTGACTTTGGGATAAGTTGTCCAGGTGAAAATTTATTGTTTCTCAATGGATGTGCCATAACCTAAAGATTTTATGTTTCTGACTTGGTGTAGTGCCTACCGAACTCCTCTGTGCAAGTCGAAAAGGGGTGGCTTCAAAGATACATATCCTGATGATTTACTTGCTCCTGTTCTGAGGGTTTATTTTTGCCTCTGTATCTTTGTTATCCTTTGTTCTATTGAACTTAAAAGTCCCAAATAGTTTATTTGTGTTGATGCTGTCTGTCACAGGCATTGATCGAAAAAACAAATGTCAATCCAAGTGAAGTTGGGGATATTGTTGTAGGCACGGTGTTGGCACCGGGCTCCCAGAGAGCAAGTGAATGCAGGATGGCTGCTTTTTATGCTGGTTTCCCTGGTATACATTTGTAGTCTGCATCCACCTACACCTTTTCATTGGCTGTATTCTATGGCTCTGTTCATTATATCAGCCACAGTGTAATTTGTGATAACTATGGTTTTTATGGGACTGTTTTAATTGCAGAAACTGTACCTGTTAGAACAGTGAATAGGCAATGTTCATCTGGCCTTCAAGCTGTAGCTGATGTAGCTGCAGCTATCAAAGCTGGATTCTATGATATTGGTATGTATGTTTCTTTTTGTTTGCTTTTAAAGAAATAAAAGTAAAACTGTTCTTATTGAACTTTGTTGTTTAGCTGACTTCTGCTGCTCCTTTAATTAGGGATTGGTGCTGGGTTAGAATCAATGACTGTTAATCCTATGGCCTGGGAAGGATCAGTGAATCCAAAGGTAAACCTATCATTATGTTTGGTTTCATGTTTTGGCATTTTCCGAAATAAGATAAAAACACACCCAATGTTTGTTTTTGTGTTTTTTATACCTTATCTGCGTATTTTTTTGTTTTTCAACTTTCTATACATAATATATATATACACTTATATATATATAATATAAAAGAGACATGATTTGATAATGAACAATGCTTTTTGCCAAAAAAAATACAACATTAGGCACAATATTTATATATAAAAATATATATAAAATAGATATGATTTGACAATGAACAGTGATTTTTGTCTCCTAAATCCCAATATCAAACCTACACCACTTATTTTAAAATATTTTAAGTTACTTCAAAACACAAATCCAAACATACAATCTATCTCCAATGCACACTTATTTATCTTTATTTTTTTCTCTCTATCTCCAAAACATCAAAACAAAACACTCAAAACACAAATAGAAACACTATGTATGTTCACTTATGCATTTTTTGTTTTAAGTTTTCTTAGTAAACGTTCCAACTGGTAGCTTGTGATCAATGTCCAGGTGAAAACAATGGCCCAAGCACAAGATTGTCTTCTTCCAATGGGTATTACTTCAGAAAATGTTGCACATCGATTTGGCGTGACAAGGCAGGAGCAAGATCAGGCTGCAGTAAGTTGAATATATTTGTTTATCGGGTGTGAACTCAAGCTGACTAAGTAATTGATGTCACTGAAACTTTCTTGTCAGGTTGAGTCACATAAGAAGGCTGCTGCTGCAACTGCTTCAGGGAAGTTTAAGGATGAGATAATACCTGTGAAAACTAAGGTATTAAAGATGTGCTGAGAATTTTGATATATTGTTCAATGTTCCTATGATACTATTGTCCTTCCACCGATGTTGATAAATATTTTCTTGAAAAAGATTGTGGACCCAAAATCTGGAGATGAGAAAGAAGTAACAATATCTGTTGATGATGGTATAAGGCCAAACACCTCAGTGGCAGAATTGGGCAAGCTGAAACCTGTTTTCAAGAAGGATGGCTCAACCACTGCTGGTAATTAGTAATGCTTCCTGCAACTCCTACTTTTGGAAGCACGAATTCCCGAATGCTAATGTTCATGTCCTATACTGCAGGGAACTCTAGTCAAGTAAGTGATGGTGCTGGAGCTGTGCTTCTCATGAAGAGAAGTGTGGCAATGCAGAAAGGACTTCCCATCCTTGGAGTTTTCAGGTTTGTGATTTTGCAAACTGTAATATGACAAGAATAGTGTTTAAGAAACCATGCTTAGTTAAAAGCTTTGAGAAATCTGGACCAGACATTCTTCAGATCCTAATTTTTCTTGAATAATAATTTTGGTTATGCTTTGTGAGTCTTCTACCTCTTATGCATTCACACTTTTTACATGCTAGTGGGGCTATCGTTTGTGTAGTAAATACCTGGAGATCATGAACTAATTTTTTTTTTTTGGTTTAAATGAATTTCATGTTCTTGTGAGTTCTAGACTTCTTCCTTTTCTTCTCTCTCTCTCTTCCTCCTTTATTTCCATGTGACTTTGTTGGTTAAGTTTATTGTTTCTATTGTCCTTCGTAGTAAACGGACTGATTTTGATCTGGGCATGAACAAGCTCAAATAGTTCGACCCTTTTGATCCCTCCATTTTCGTTGATCTCAGGTTTTCAACATAATTAATATATAAATTTTTCTGCTGAGTAACTTATTGCATCTCTTCATGAACTAAACTCTAAGCTGAGCTCATAGATGCATAAGGTCTCCCATATAGTTTTTTCACTTACAAGTGATACTACACAGAGCTTTGTTTAACATAAATAGAAAGGTAGTGTATTGCCACAGTATGAGTAATCTCCTTTGTGCTGCTCCTGCAGGAGCTTTGCTGCTGTTGGTGTAGATCCTGCCATCATGGGTGTTGGTCCAGCAGTTGCGATTCCTGCGGCAGTCAAATCTGCTGGTCTTGAACTTGGGGACATAGATCTTTTTGAGATAAATGAGGTATTCTTTGCAAACCTAAAGTCAGTCATGCTCATGGTGCTGCAAACATTTTGATTCTGGATGATATTGCTGAGCAGGCGTTTGCATCACAATTTGTATACTGCCGTAAGAAGCTTGAACTTGACGCCGAGAAGATTAATGTGAATGGCGGTGCAATGGCTATTGGCCATCCTCTGGGTGCAACAGGTACATCTTATGCTTACGCAATCCTAAATATCAATCCCAATTATCAACATTTGTTATGAGTGTTAATATACCGACGTTCCTTCCTTACTTGAAAATCAAACGTGTCTATTTGTCATCTTTATATTTTGGGGTAATTGCACACCCCTCCCTAAAGTTTGGTTTAATTACACGTAAACTCTCTATAGTTTTGAAAATTACATTTAGCATCCATAAGATTTGCTTTCATCTAATAAATAAGTCTCTTTGTTAGACAAAATTCACTAAATTTTACTGATATTAACAAAAAAGTTTGAATGAAAATTGATATTTACCTTCGATTGAGTTATTACTAATTTATTGTAGGTCAAACAATTTTTTTCCAACTAAATTACACTTGTATCATTGAAAATATACCTCCTCACATGTATTAACGCGTGAAGACGTATGAGGGTAATTTGGTTATAAAGAGATTTATTTGACATGCAAAAAATCAGTAATAAGTCAATTAGGGATAAATATAAATTTTTGTCAATTTCTTTTTACTAATATCAGCAAATTCAAGCTCAGGGGTACTAGATATAATTTCCCAAACCATAGAGGGTTACACGAAACCTCAGGGGAAAGGAGTGTAATTGTCCTTATATTTACACGCCAGAACCCTTGCGGCATTGAAGTGTTTAGCATGGCTAGCACTACAATGACAGCCATGTAATTAGTGGAGGGATTCTTTAACTCGACCTTTATTTTGAGTTATTAATTGAGATACCCCACTTAATCATCTTTAATTTTTTGTTTGTTTTGTTTTGAATCGGCCAGGTATTAGTAGCTACAGCTCGCTCAATACCACTTAAATCCCATCATGTCAAGTAAAGGAGGCCTAAGTAATATCTATTTGTCTAAAGTAGTGACACAATTTTAAGTTTAACCACCACATCACTTTGTTGAATGATGATTATTTTAGCTTCTGTTGTACGGTATAAAGATGATGGTAGAGCATATAGTAATCATAGCATAAATGCTTAATTGGCTTTGTACACAGGAGCTCGTTGTGTTGCTACCCTGTTGCATGAAATGAAGCGTCGGGGCAAAGATTGTCGCTTCGGGGTCGTGTCAATGTGCATAGGTCTCTCTTGGTTCCTCTCTCTTTCTTTCTTTCTGTATGCACCCCAGCATTTTAAGTCAAGATTTCTCAATTTATTGCTCTGTGGATCTCAATTGCAGGCACCGGAATGGGGGCTGCTGGCGTTTTCGAAAGGGGCGACTCGTGCGATGAGCTATGCAATGTACGTAAGGTCGAAACACAAAACTTCCTTTCCAAGGATGCTCGATAATCTCAGCCATTATCCACGAGTTGCAATAATAATGTTATAGTTTTAGTCGAGGATGGCATGTAATATCTTCAGACTGAATCTCAGGGCTATCGATTTGTCGCATCAAAAACCCTAGCTTTTATATTCTCACCTTTTTAATCAGGGTTTCTACAGGGTATAGATGATGATGTTTGTTAAACAAATATTTCTGCTCTTGCTGAAAAATATAGTACGCTTTTGCATTGCACCATGTTGTTGGATCGATTGATTACGGACAGCATACTGTTTCTCAGGATGCTTTAGGCTTTAGCTAAACTGCTGTTGTCATATCTTTGTTGAATGGTGTTAATTTATTAATATATTTTCAGATTTACTCTTGAATTATTTTAGTTAATCTTTCAGTGAAGTTTATTGTAAAATCATGCTATTTATATTATATAATTATTTGATATCAACTAAATTATTATATAATTTTATTTTTCTAATATTAATTTTGAGGGTTACTCTATATGAGTATGCAAATGATACTTCTAATCTCTTATTTCTTTATTCTTTTCTTTTTTTTTTTTTTGCAAATTAAGTACCATATTCATTTGTTTGATTTCGGAAAAAAGTCACAATATCATGTATGTAGTAGACCACTACATTTATTATACTTGATTTCATGGTCGGAAGCAACCCTACAAATTTATATTATTATAATTTTTTTATTGTATCAATTGTTGAATATTTAAATATATTTTTTGATTTATTTTTTTCCTTTAAAACAAATTTGGTCCAAATAGTACTTTCAAATTTTTAATGATCTCACAATTTTAATAAAAAAAATTTCTCTCACTCATTATTCTTTTCTCTTCGTAAACTTCTCCATGTTTGTTTCTCTAATAAATTTTTATATTTTTAATAAATTTATAATGCATTTGTTTTCTCTACCACTTTACTCTTTATTCCGATTTTGCTTTTTCTTATCATAAATTCTCATCCCACATCACAATTTTTTTTACATACTGACTGAGACTGCATGCAACAACAATTAGCTCACAAAATGAAACATCATTTCTGCCATAAGCCATTGTCTAGATATGCAATTTTCAAAAAATAATCACAATTTGAATACGGTAAGACGTTGGTCTTAAGATTAGACGCAAAACTACAAGCTTAAAGGAGAAATTACATGAATATTGTAAATTTCAATATGAATATGAGTACGAATATGAATATCAATATTGTAACTCTAAAGGGGAGACCTGTAATGATTAGACCTCGTCTCGTATCAGAGTTCCTCCCCTTTTATGAGTGGTCTTTTTTCTCTATTTTAGGGTTTGGTGGAGCCCATGCTCCTTCAAGGCGGTTGGACGACGTCATCATCAGTTTTGCTGTTGTTAGCTGAAGATTTTAGTGTGCTTTCCCCTCTACTTGTTTCTATTTTTTTATTAAATTGTCCTTTTTGTCAGCTTTTCCTGCTTTATGTCTTGTCTTTCCCCTTTTGTTTTTTAGCAATCCTTATTGTTCTCTTTCTTATTATAGTAGCTGCTGCTGTTTACAACTTGCTAAATTCTGCCTAAGCTATTTTGGTCCTTATGTAGGGTTCCTTTTAGGTTTTCTGTGCTCTTTGTTGCCACGGTTGGGGGTGCTTTCAACCTGCTCTGTTTATTTTCTGATGGAGGTGGAATTGACTCGTTTGGGGTGTTCTTTGGTTTTAACGGGTGTAGTTATGTTGGGGAATTTGGCATTCTGACCCAAAGGTGTCGGTTTCCACACTGGTGGCTGCGTTTTGTCACATAAACCATACTATGTTGAGGCCTTGAAAACTATTCTCTAATCATCTTTGAATCCAGCTAAAGGTGTGGAGATTACTTTCATTGATAATGGTCACTTTCTGCTGAAGTTCTTTCATCCCCTTGATCGGGACTGAGTGCTCGAGAGTGGCCCCTAGATTTTCGAGAAGAACCTTATGTGTTGGCTAAGGTGTTGGAGGATGAGAACCCGGCTGATGTGGACCTTAATTGGTGTAATTTTACGTTCAAATTCGCGGTTTGTCGCTAGGAAAGATACTCTGATATTGCTAGCTTCATTGGTGAGAAAATTGGTCACCTGAAGGACTGTGATCATCCTAAGGACTCAGTTTTAGGGGTTCTTTCATGCGTCTTGGCGTTGCCATTGATGTCACGAAGCCTCTATCAAGGGCTTTAAAGATCCAAATCATTTTGGGAGACGAACATACAGTGACATTCACCTATGAACGACTTCCTAATTTTTGCTACTTTTGTGGGAAAAATGGACACATCTCGAAGTGGCGTGAATCACATTTTCAGGCCGTTTTTTGTTAACCTTGGCAACAATGGATTGTATGGTCCTTGGCTCCGAGCCGTAACTCGTGCTGATTCTAGAACTCGGTTCCCACAGAATAGGAATTTCCAAACTCAGTTACAGTTGTTTCGCCCCAGGTTCAGCTCTCGCCAGAATTCTGTATCAGCCTCTTCCTCTGAGTCTAAGAGGGGTAGTGCCACATTTTGGGAGTTCTTCAATTTTGATACTCAAACAGAAGTGCAACCAGTGATTAATGGTGGTCTGTCTCCCCTTGTCCCCATTCCTCCAGCTGAAATCCCCAGGGGAATTTATTAAAAAAATGTCAAAAATAAAAAAAGTTAGTAAAATAGGATAAAATTGAAATTGTTAGAAAAGTGAGTGGCACCGCGGTTACTGAGCGCGGTGCCACAATTTTTTATTTAAAAAAAAAAACTTCTTTGTGTCACCGCGGTGACAAACCGCGGTGACATTGGTTTTTAAAAAAAAAAAAATTTTAATGTGTCACCGCGTTCGAAACCGCGGTGACAAATATATATATATTTTTTTAAAATTATTTTATTTTATGACGAATTGTTGTCAACTTTTCATTAAAATTTCGGTACTATTATAGCGAGTTGTCAGCCATCAAATATACCGTTCGATTCTCCTTGATGAGACGAACATTTCCCCACAAACAATTTCAAGTTTTATCAATCGTAAATAATGAATTTTTAGCACGAACATCGCACTTTTCGGCAGTCGATTCGCCGCCACCGGAGCGACCCACGATCACGAACCACCGCCACTGGACTCGCCTCGACCTAACGGTTCTAACGAGACCAACCTACTTCAATTTTATTAAATATTTGTTAAGATATGAAAATTTGAAGTTTTTTCGTCGAAAATTCGCATTGAAACTGTTTGCTGCAATCACAGATTAAGACCATAACCGTTAGAATTCTGTCGTCCAGACGATTCCAACAACACCAATCTTGCTCAATTTCATCAAGTATTTGTTTGTTCAATTAAAATACATATGTTTTAAAATAGTTATAATTTTATTAAATTCAATTTATTAATTGATAATACTATTTATAATTAATTAATAATACTATTTATAAAAATAATTAATTAATAATACTATTTATAATTAATTAAATAGAATTTAATAAAATTATAACTATTTTAAAAATTGAACAAACAAATACTTGATGAAATTAAGCAAGATTGGTCTTGTTGGAATCGTCTGGACGACAGGATTCGAACGGCTATGGTCTTAATCTGTGATTCGTCCTGACGGTGGAGAAATGACAGCAAACAGCTTCAGCACAAATTTTCGGCGGAAAAACTTCAAATTTCATATCTTAACAAATATTTAATAAAATTGAACTAGGTTGGTCTCGTTAGAACCGTTAGGTCGAGGCGAGTCCAGTGGCGGTGGTTCGTGATCGTGGGTCGCTCTGGTGGCGGCGAATCGACGGCCGAAAAGTGCGGTGTTCGTGCTAAAAATTCATTATTTGATTTTGATAAAACTTGAAATTGTTTGTGGGGAAATGTTCGTCTCATCAAGGGGAGTCAAACGGTATATTTGATGACTGACAATTCGCCATAATAATGCCAAAATTTTAACGAGAAGTTGACAACAATTCATCGTAAAATAAAATATTTTTTTTTAAAAAAAATAAACTCTCTGGCACCGCGGTGCCACAGAGAAAATTATTTTTTTTGTTAAAAAAATGAGGCTCTGATACCGCGGTGCCACAGAGAAAATTATTTTTTTTGTTAAAAAAATGAGGCACTGCGGTGTCAGACCGCGGTGCCACTTACTCTCCTAATCTTTTCAAAATGGCATGCTTTTACTAATTTTTTTTTTTTTCGCATTTATTAAATAAATTTGCCTCCCCCTCATGCCCGTAACCTCTCCCACATCTCTTCCTCATACTTCAGTTCCCTCTGATTGCTCCTATACAAACCCCCCCAGTTCCCAACTACATATCTCTGCCCCAGTCACATATCCCCTATGGTCCGCTGTCTCAACTCCTCTCACGCGCCCTCTTATCTCTCTGCTCATTTTAGATATCCCCCTGACCATGTAACCTGCCCTTACCTAACAACGTGCCTCTTCCTTTCTCAACCATCTCTCTCGTTGACAGCCAATCCCAATCTCAAAAATGAAAATACACCAAGAAAGCTCGCCCCACTACTGTACCAACTCCTACCCTCACTCTAAGCCTTCTCTCCAAGAGGAAATTAGTAGATGAGGATACTCTTATCTCCCAAAAACTGAGCAGGACTGATGAACCTCTTGTTGACTTTCCAACTTAATGGTGGAGGTTGTTTCGCAGCCCCGCCGAGCGTCACGAATCTTCTAGTGCAGAACTATCAAGGACTGGGGAACCCTTGGACAGTTAAATGACTCTGGGATCTTATCCGAGTTTATAACTCCTACTTGGTCTTTTTGGCAGAGACTAAGTTTTCCTCTAAGCAGATTGAAATGTTAAAAAAAAGGTTGAATCTGTTTAGGTGTTGTGTTGAGCCGAGGGGAAGAAGTGGTGGTTTGGCACTGTTATGGCAGAAATCAGTAGAGCTGCAGCTTCAATCCTTTTCGAGTTACCATATTGATGCATCTATTCAACTGGAGGAGGCGGGTGACTGGTGGCGCTTTATCAAGGTTTATGGTGAGGTTGTTTCGAGTAGACGAGCTGACTTTTGGAAGCTCCTCTGTCGGCTACATCATCAGTCGGTACGATCTTAGTTATGTGCAGGGGATTTCAATAAAATCCTTGAGTATTATGAAAAAGAAGGTGGTCCTATGCAAGCAGAGTGGCAAATATGGAATTCTCGTAATTGTTTAACTGAATGTGGTCTTCATGACTTGGGCTTTCGGGTCCTACAACAGGAGTCACATATAGTTCGTGAGAGGTTTGATCGTGCTTGCTCCAGTGCCAAGTGGTCCATAGCTTTCCCTGAGGCGCGCGTCAATCACATTGAGTCCCCATATTCTGATCGTATCCCGCTGTTAGTGGAGCTTCGGCCATTGGCGTAATGGGACTTATTGGGCTGTTTGAAATGCTTTTGATTTGAGGCGGTTTGGCTTCAAAAATAGGCCTTTGAAGATAGTGTTACTAGAGCATGGTCGTTTGGAGCCGAGTCCAAACTGGGGAAAAAGATTTGCCACGGTTAGTGCACAATTATATGTTAGAATAGGTGACTAGAAAACTAATTAAATTGACTATATTGTAACCTATTTAAGCAATTTCTTTTCATTTTATAATATTGAATTAAATGAATGAGAGTAAGCATTCATTTTGCCTTACTTTGTTGTTCTTACTCATGTAATTTTCATACATTGCAACTAAGCCCATAGATCACTAATCAACCAATAAAGTTGGGTTGCGCATTTAATAGCAACTACGAAACCAACTTTCGATGGTTGGATCTGAAATGTTTCAAGTCAAGAGCCTTGAGAATGGGTATCGAGGATTCTATTGAGACTTACACTAAATATTGAGTCCATAAGATGGGTGTCATTTTCATAGGCGATAAGCATATGACGTTTATGCAATTTCAGTGGTGGTTGACAAAGGTTGTCAAGCTGATTAAACTAACTCGCGGAGCATCGTCATATGAGAATCCCTGAGGCTTGATCGGTATGAGTTGAACTCCTCGGCTCCGATAGTATGGGATTTAGTTGACTTAAGAATCCACAGAGTCTCATATATGGGACGACTGTATCTAGAGCATGGTAAGAGATGACCATGTTCTGATATGATTATCATAAGCCTTGTTCCAGATCAGTCAGAGCGTGTATGAAGATTGGTGAGTTCTAAGAGATGATAGCTATCTCCTATGCGTATGACACTCGGTAGCCTTAAGGTTCACGCCATTTTTACCTGTTCTCTAGTGTCATGGACCGTTGCAAGATCACCACCTATGGTGACGGGTGCTTTCGGATTAAGTGTTAATCGCGAGCAATTAATTAAATATGATTTAATTAATCTAGCGCAAAAATATTTTCTAATTAAATTGTATATTGACACAAGCCCAAGTCTAGCTGAGGGTGAACCTACAAAATCATACAAAACACCACTAAAGGAATTAGTAAAATTAATTATGAATTAATTCTAGAAGGAATGAATTAATTTAAAGTGTTTTAATTATTTGAAAGATTAAATAATATGATCATTTAAAACCCATGTGATGGGAAACCCAAGATTTCATTGATGAGATTAATTAAATTTGGGTTAGGTTTAATTTATTTGCTAAGATCAAGTTTCATTGAACCGGATGAATTAATTAATAGGATCAATTAAGTAGAGTTTTGACTTTGTATTTTAATAAGATCAAATAAATCGGGTTAGGCTCAATTAATTGATCAATTAATTAATTAGGCTATGGACTAAAATTTATTTGATAAGATCAAATAAATTCCATTTGTTCTTTTAAGAATTAATTGGACTTATTCTACGGAGGCCCAAGCCGATGGGTTTAATTTATTTTTTGAATTAAACCCAATAGGATATATGTAGTCCTAGCTTGAATATATATATATATGTGTGTGTGTGTGTGTGTGTGTGTGTGTGTGTGTGTATGAGGTTATAAGGATGAAGAAGTTATTACTTGAGTACTTATGGTACTAGTAGGTAGTGTACTATGGGGGAAAAACATTGTACTTATTTTTGACTTCACATGCAATGTATATATGTATACATACAATAAGTACATGAGATGTCTCTTGTGTGTATATAGTGTATAAGCTTGTGTAGATGTTATTTGTATAGGATATAAAAGACAACACTACTACTCCTCTCACACTAATCATCCTTACCTCTCATTCTCCCTCTCTTTTCTCGCTATTCTTGTTCTTCATGAACTAGTTTCAAGTTAGAACAACTTTCTCTTGAGTTTAATAACTTAAAGTTAATAGTATAATCAAATCTCTTATACTATATACACTTTACCTCTAGCAAGGTTTGGTATAGACTACCTTGTGGTGTATTGTGTGTTCGACGTAGAGGAGATCTCGTTGGTTTTTGCGTGAGCAAGGAGAAAAGCTTGAAAAATGTCTTCAAATTGGAAAGGTAAATTTCATAATTATATTTCCGTCACTCTTTATCACAATAGCCACTTATTTTATTTCAAGCTTGTTTTACGCAATGTCTGGGATTAAGGGACTAGTTCCCTTTCGATTTAGAATTTAAATATGCTTATTTTCATACTTCCATTGCATTATTGTCAAGTCTCGAGCTATACTATCTAGTTCGGGGCGCCCTTTTGGTAGGAAAGCGAGGGACAGAATCAAGGTGTTGGAAAGACTATTAGTAGATAGGAAAAACGGCGTTGTGATGAATGATTCCAAGACCTGCGATTTGAGGGACAAAGGCAGAACTAACCAAGGTTGGTCTGACATTGATACTCCAGCTCTGTCTATGGAAACTTGGATTAACAGCCTCTCAGTAAAACTATCTTTCGCCGACTTCAACCTAGTGATAATGATTTGTTGGACTATTTGAATTAGGAATATGAAACTTGCACGTAAGGATTTCCTTCTTCCTCTTGAAGTCGTTGGCTTTGCTCAAAGCTATCTCCTTGGCTTCATGTCGCAAAATCCAAAGGGCGTGTCTGCTGCAGTGAAGCATCAAACTTCATGGCATCATCCTCCCATTAATAGCATAAAAATCAACTTTGACGGAGGACTACTCGATGGAGGACGGGGAGTAGGTTTGGGAGTTATTGCTCGTGATGCTGCTGGTTTGTGCTTGGCTTGGTTATCTCTTCGATTGAACAGGGGTGGATCGATGGAGTTGGCTGAGGATTTGGCGGCAAGGGAGGCCATCCGCCTTGCTCGTAGATACTGGTGGTTGCGCGTCATTCTTGAAGGAGACTGCAGCACACTCTTGCACATGCTTTCTTCTCCTGAACTAGACTTTTCTGTAACTCAGATGTTAGGTTCTTTTCTTCGCTTTTAGACTCTGTTTCTTTTCCTTTTGTTAAACGGTGTGGCAACTGACTTCTTAGCTAGGTGTGCTTCGAACCAGGAGGGGGACGCTTCCTGTCTTCCTCCGGGACTGGAGTGTGTAATCCTTGGTGATTTAGCCTATTAACCTGAGTACATAAGGGAGACTTGTAGTAATTTTAAGATGGGGCAAGAATTTATAACAAATCAAGAATTATTATAATTTGTTGTTTGTAGTAAATTAATATATTAATTAAATCGATATATTGCTCAAAGGAAAAAAATTTGTAATTGAACGCTTTTAGTGTACATACAATTTTTACTTTTTTAATTTTGAAGTGGTGTACTTAATTTTCACATCTATTTTCCGGGTTTGCCGTTGACTTTTTTTGGATTTTTTAATAGCAGAAATTTGAAAAAAAAACGTAAAAAGCAGTCATCCCAATGAAAGTCGTCGTAATGAATAAAAAATTATAACTACAATTCTCACCAAAAGTTAGGGTATTTTGACACTGGGAGCAGCAGAATACTCACAAACACCGGAAGACAGAAGTACAAAGGTCCCCTTCATCCCAGCCAAGTCAATAGTTGTCATATATAATCAAGAAACGTCAAGAATCAACACGCATGGAACCTTAATCGCTAGCAGAAGATTTCCACACTAACCAAAAAATATACATCTTCTGCAATATGTAAGTTCAGCAACCGTTCCCATTGCATTTCAGAAAAGCTACAGTGCAGTAAAATAAGATCCAAAACCAGAACTTACGTCTCTGCATACTATTGCCTGGACGCTCACAAGAAGTCAGCACGAGAAGACTATATCAGGTAGTTGATGACTTGCAAACTGGGCAAGATGGTTTCCGCCTTAACCACAGATCAATGCACTGCGGCAAGTGAAGAGGACGTCATGCGTTAGTGATTCCAACATATACTTCATGGAAGTAAAAGTGTCCTCACACGAGCACACAAGGTGTGTACATAAACACATTGGTGAAGCAAGTGCACAAGGATATGTATGCACACATAGGAATTACCTACATACTCCCGCCTGTCCCATAACTTGATATTTCACCAGAATAAGAGTTTTGGGTGAAGATTGAAAAAGTAAAGTTTAGTTAATTAGATCAATATGTTTTTTTTTTTTTTTTTTTTGGGGGGGGGGGGGTTCATTTCGAGAAAAATGGTGCCTTATTTTGGGGAAATTCAAAAAAGAAAATGGAAGGGGGAGTATATTTGTATAAATTATTCATATATATATATATATATATACACTTGCATGCGCACAGTGGAATTAGGAGAATGATGGGTGCAAAAAGATGCTAAAAATCATACATCTTTGTGAAATTTGTGTAAACAAGGGAGATGGCGAATAATGTCTCCAATAGTTGGAGTTTCAAGACAAATTGCGCAGGCTTCTTCAAAATTATCAGTCTGCAGAAAAAGATCCAGAAAATCAACATTAGCCATGATGTTCTTGGAGATGCTTAAACGCAGCTGACCTCATCATGGGTGATTACATCATTTGGAGGTAAACATTAAGATGATTACCTGAACTGTCGATTGTGGAAGGCCATTAATATGATGAACAGATGCACCACCATGCTGATTGTTATTTTCATCAAGAGACAATAACATTTCGTAATCATTCCTAAGCAAAAATCGGGAAGAGAAGTTAAAATCTTGCTGAGCTTCTCTTCAAATAGTAACGAAAAATTTCATACTTTGGTAGATATAATGAAATAAACCATCTCATGATTCTCATCTTCGAACATTTGAATAAATATCCATCATATTCAGAAACAAACTACTAGTTACGTATGTCAACAATTTTTTCTATTTTCGAGGAAGCTAGGGGCTTGAAACTTACACGGATTTAGGTGGAAAAGGGCAGAACATAAAAAATCAGAAAATGGGATTGGCTTTAATCTTATAGTCCCTTACAACATAACAAAAATTAGTTCCACGGACAAAATTGTTCTAGATAAGGAAGAGGAATGAACATTCTTAGCTTGAGAGCAGACTTGAATGATTATCAGGCCACAAAGGAAAGGCAATGCAAGTCTGTTCTTTTTGTAGTTATCAATGGAATGCCGTTTAAAGTATTTCACTAAAACGCAAATATGATCACATGCTTATTCACTACTCAGATTGGTGAAAAGATATTTCTTACTCATTAAAATTACGCCGAGTTTGAAGGATGCGACTGCTCACTCCCAAGTCACTTAAGGTCTCCAGTGCTCCCAGTAAATGTCTCTGAAAAGAGTAAAATCACATTCAGCAACTACTACATTTTATGCTGGATCTAGAGCATACAACAGAGAATATTAAAAACAAAAACAAAAATAATAAGTAACCTATCATTCTGCATGTAAAAGTTGGTTGAATATTATTCATTCGTTCAACTAGAAGTTGCATACTTTATGTGGCTGTCCACAACAAGCAGCTTCAAAATATATAGTTCACCGCAGATAATGCATTAATCAGCATTGTTTGGTGCATCAAAGGAAAATCCCAAAGCAACTAGCTATTGCAGGTCAATCCTAATATATAAGCTACAGCCAATAATTTCTTCCATATAGATAATCCAGCCTTAAACTTTGTATGCAAAAGAAAATCTCCCTCAAAGACTTTGTTCAGATAGCCCATCTATACTCGCAAATTTCTTACATATTTCTGGAATAATTTTAGGGTTAATTACACTTAGAATGCCTCTGAAAATACAAAATTACACTTTTCCTCCAAAAATTCACTGCGCCCTCCCCCTCTTTCGTTAGAGTTTGGACGAAAAAATACTAATGTTAGCAAAATAATTATATCAATTTTCAATTTTATCCCTCATTTATTATTTCCATTTAATAAATGTAATGATGTTAACCTCACTGTATATATATATTACATTTATCCTCTTATAAGTACAAAAATATACATGAAAATGCTAAATGAGAGGCAACATTGAAAATTTATGTGAGTTTTCTTGCTAACTTCAGTATTTTTTGTCCAAATCTTAACGAAAGGGAGTAAACTGTAAACATAAAATTTTCCAAAGGGGTGTAAGTGTGGTTTTGGGGGTAAGTGTAATTTTCTCATGTTCAGAGGAGCTGTAAGTGTACTTAACCCTAATTTTTAATTGCCATGCAGTTTTTTCTCAAAATTGTAGTTTCAGTTTCACAGTAAGTAGGTTGCATCCCATTGGAAGAGAACAAATAAATTTATCACACCAACTTAGTCAGCGCTGAAAAATAGCATGAGATGTTTTGATAAAAAAGGTTACATAAACACAAGGAAAGAAAGGAAAAGGCAGAATAATAAACGATATTCGCTGGTTTTGAACCTATTACATACCAAACAACGGCGAGTAAAACCTAAGTTACTTCCCTGAGTTATTGAATCCCAACTCCTCTCCAAGTGTTGATTAAATGTCAAAGACATCCTCATGTTTACGCATGGAATTAATAATATTCAAATACAAATTTATCATCATATTAAATGAAAACCTCTCATCCTTTAAGCGCTGAAATAAAACTTCAATAAATTAATTTGTTTTCCAAAGGTTACATTTCTTCATTCTTATACAATAAGATACATCTTGACTAGGAAAATATAATATAATGGAATAACATTATTAAAGAGCAAATTACATATTTTGCATTATAAATATTTATGTTGTGAGAATAATCTTTAGAAAAAACACTATTAATTTGTGTAACAGATAAATACCAACAGAATCAAGTTATTCTTATCCATATTATTTCAGTTTGATTCACCATAAATGAAGAAAGCCTCCACAAAGCAATGTAATATTACATGGTGTCTTATTCACGAGTGCTTGCACATAAAGCAAAAAAAAAAAAAAAAAAAAAAAAGGAAGAAAGAAAGAAATTCACCCAATGGAGAAAAAATGATTAGTACGATAAGTGCTGTTAAAATAAAGTGAATTAGTATATTTTACCAATTATATCCACAAGTTATTTCTCAATATTGCTTTAATTTACAAGGTCATTCAGATTTGTCCAAAACATGGAGAGGGAGCTGAAGGCTTATCAATAACTTAGGGGGTAAATGAGATTCTTGCTAAGGTAATATCCTAAAACAAACATATCAAACTACAGACATATTTTTAATTTCATATCGAACAACTTATTCGCTCCTAACCTTACTTTTGAACTTATAAGATACTACATCTTATTAAAAATAACTTCCAGATGTGTTTTGAGAAATAAACTCATGGAGCTTATAGGACACACATAATAATGACTTTGTAATTTATATAGTCAAAAAATTCCAAGAGTTCGCTAAAATGTTAAAATGGTAGAGTTCATTTTATAAGGAGATTAAAAGATCTGATCCTAAAATTTTTGGTCAAACATTGGTCGTTATACCTTAATCATACACCTCCAAAACATCAATTCAACAAAGTCTCGCCAAAATCAAATATAAAACAAATTATAGAATAAAAGCACAATTACCATGTCAGCATCCATGTTGGCGGGAAACAAGGAATTCCCTCCTCTAGTTGGCAATAGACTACGGGGTTGTCCAGGAAAACGACCCCTCAGCCTTGTCATTCTTCTTGATGTAGAAGCTCGAGCCTGAGACCTTCGACGAGGACGGTTTGAAGGAGGCCGAGATTGTCTTTGTCTCCGTGAGTTAGATCTCAATGAACCTCTCTGCAAAGAGCATGCATAAGCACAATTTAGAAAGCAAATCACTTAAATTTCAATATTTTGGGAATGGTTCAGAAATTTCGAGTAGGAAAACAACTAATCAAGCTTTGTGCATGTTTATGCGAGTAACTTTACTATGAACTGCAGAAGATCTGAAATACGGAAACAACCTTCTGATAAGACCTATAAGGACTCCCAATATCCTTTACCCAATGCAGAAGATTAAAAAATATAATACAGACTTCGGCAAGCATGTCATTAGAGAATCTCACCTCATCAATCAATTATTTTCATCTCATATTTACAAAACAACACAATCATCTTTGTACTTCTTTTTTTCACAAGACTTTCTATGCTACAAAAATCTCACAGAGGTTAAAGGCTGCTGGGAGAGGGAGAGGATACTCATTCATATATACAGAAATAGATTGACGGATAGATAGAACCAAGCAATCTGATTCCATGCTGCCGGATTTGTTTGCGTTTTTATGCTATCATACACAAATTAATCCTCTGAAGACCGGAGAAACAAAACCAATCAGAAAGAAGACAAGCCTCTCATTCTTTTCCATAAATGAAAAGAACCACCACTTATGGCAGAACCTAAAATGGATTACCTATAAAGGAGATATCCAACCGACAAATGCAAAGAGATCCAGAATTCAAACAAAATTAACAACAATCAAACAACATGCATTACTTTGTCTCCAGATGAGTTCAGGCCAAATAAAGACAATTCAAGTCGAGATAAAGAGTCAACTTAAAATTCAGAATTTTCCACCACAATTGCTTGCAAGGGAAAGATAACAATGTACCATTAAGTTCGCCCCAACAGATACATTAAACAACTTTATTCTTGTTTTAGCAATCAAATCAAAAGAGACTCAAGCAACCAGGATCCAGATACCAATATATTCTTCATCTTCTTTATTTACCTTCAACACATTAGAAAAGCACATGCTTATAGTTGCAGAGAAGAGATTTGAGTATGCGCATGTGTACAGACAGAAATAGCTAATACATTATCCCATAGAAGCAGAACCAAAAAAGTATAGTTTTTGGAACCAAAAGAGACATCTATCCTTCACATGACCATAACAATTTAGAAATCGTAATCTATTCATCTAACAATAAAAGAAAGTTTAGAAATATCAATTGTATCCTCCCAAAAAAAAAAAATGATTGCAAAATATTACAGTTACATGCAATGAAATGGAAGCCAAACCATTAGATAATTTGCTGTAATAATCATATAAGGATACCCATCAAGAGTACATAAAAGGATAATTTTGAAATGCTTGTAGTAACAAAGTATTGATATGAATCACACACACACACAAAAACAAAAAATACTATATCCAGTATACGGTAACTTGCCCTAGAAAATGCATAATCAGAATCATCCTGGTGCTCCAAGGCCAGCGCGATCTGCGTATCAACCTGTTGTCAAGTTGGAAAGCATGACTATATAGACAAAATTAAGTGCCTAATTATTCATGAAAAATGATTTCAATGTTTAGACATAAAACAGAATAATGTACCTCTCCAACTCCAAGAATAGGCACTTCATTGTAAAACTGCTCTTGAAGTTCACGAGCCAGAACTTCATCCGCTTCAACCTGTCTCAACCTAGCATCTTCATCATGGGAATTACGTCCTAATTCAGGAGAAAATTCACCAACCTCGATAATTGTCTGTGAATTCTCCATACTACTAGAAGTTGATCTTGAATTTGATGGTCCTGCCGATGAACTAAGAAAGACAACTTCTGGATCACCAGAGACTGAAGTGGAACACCTTGAGGTGGATCCTTGCTTCTGTTTTGTGGTGAATGTGGTCACAACAGAACAATGCCCATCCAATTGTCCTGGCTGAGCCCTAGGCTTGGATGTTGATTGTCTTAATGGTTGAACATAAACATTCTTATCCTTAGGGTAGTTATCAGTAGTTTCCATGCCACCTTTTTCTCTTCTTGCCCTCATGTTCTCATGGTGTTCACTGGCATGTCTTGGGACATCTACTTCCCTAACAAGTTTTTCCACAACAAATGATGATAAGTTCATTTTCTTAGTCGCATTGCGTTTGCTTCTCCAGTCACCTGTTTCTTCAATGCTTTTACCTGCACTCCTGGTGCAATAACTGGTTTCCACAACCTTCTCATTGGAACTTCTAAAGCTCCTGCAAGAACATAAATTTTTCTTAATTATCTTTGTTAGAATGAAATAATGTAGTCAAATAAACTTGAAGAAGGCCACTTTCAGAAAACAAAAAGTCAATTGTATTTGTAAATTAAGAAAATGTAATTAATGACAATTGAAACTGCATTTCAGGTTTACGAAGTAAGTTTTTCATGTCAATCAACTACATTGCTACAGTTGTAAAGATAGATGACGACATTTCTTTTGATGCAGATTGAGCTCATAGGACAGGATTCTCCTTATTACATGCATAGTTGGATGCAAAAAAGAAAATAAAACTTTTGTGTGAACTAAATGATATACAAAACATATACCTGCTATGTAAATCTTTGTTTCCTGGATCAGTCTCCTTTGGTGGGGGCTGAGTTACCACTCCTTTCCCCTTTACTGTGTGAGAATTGTTATCTTCAGCAATGAATTCCCTGATGTCAATTGAAACAGGCGTTGGAATAGATGTCATAGAACCATTGTTGTTATGCCTCATATCTACAGAACCATTAGTGGTTTCCCTAACCTGTTTTGCCTTGGCTATATTATTTGGAGATATACATCCATTTCGTACCAATCTCTTCTGTCTATTTACTCTAGGTGTTGCAGTGGGATCAAAAGATGGAAAACCATTATTGCCAGGTCTGTTTTGTGTATTGCCATTACGCGCAATCCTATCTCCATAACCAACATTTAAATCAAATCTACTCATAGCATTTTTTGCTTGGCTGGCAATGCCAAAACCAGTTGGATTATTTGCCAGACCATGAGAAGAAGAAGGCCCATTCGCTAATTTAGATCTCGTTCTAAACTCAGCTGGATAATTTCCAGTCACTTCACCAGGGGAAGCATTTCCAGATACAGGCCTTCGCAGATTACTTACTTTCCGATCCATGAAATTGTCAGAAGATGATCTAGAACTACAGGGTTTTTCAATCTTTAGGTGTTGAGGATAAGTAGTGTCATGGCTTTTGGAGCTAGGACTCTTCTCAGTCATCCCTTTTCGAAATAGAGCAGCATTCTTAGAGGAGAGAGATTTTTCCACGGCAACAGCCGCATAACTAATGGGGTTCAGAGAATTGCTGGAACTGCTGCGATATTTTGGAGGATGCTGGGGTGGCCTTCTGCTTCCACTGCCGACTACAAATGTATCATGGTATTCCTCTTCTACACCATTCCTAACACCAATCATCCGCGTACCTAATCCATCAGGAGTGACAGGAATGTCCATCACACGATCAATGTCCATCTGATCCATAATCTGTAGGTTAAAACAAAGCAAGATTGAATGAATGTGATAGTTACCAGTTAATAAGAAAAGGTATTAAACTGAGAAGTATAACTTTCCGCCATAATCTCAACAATTTCGCCTCAAGGAGAAGAGGCAAGCAAGCACAATTTATCAGGAATTTCTCATTAAAAAGGGCCTTAATGCCACTAACAAGAATTGGTGATAAATGTTTAATGCAATAGCGCTACATATAACCCTGGTTATTTGCTACAGTAGTGGCATAGACGGTGGTTGAATCATGAGCATAATTCAGAAACAAATTTCTTTTTCGAAGATGAGCAAGATACAACATAAGCACAAATATGCAACCAACAACATAAATAAGCCAACAAGAATGACATGATTAACGGCAGACTCGCTTAGAATCCTGTGCTTTGACCACCAAATCTGAAAAAGTCGTAATAAAAAAATTCTAATAACTTATGCTGTAGAAGACTCAAAAGTATGAAAAGAAGGCAGAAAGACTATTATTTAGACAATAAAAAAAAAAGAGAGAGAATAGAAAGAAACCAACCAAGTCAAACCCTTTAAAGGGATTCCAACAATAAAAAATGATAAAGTTATAAACTATTACTGTGTAGCAGATTCAAGATTCTAAATTACCAGCATAAACCATTCAAACATTCCAAAACAACTGAAAAACATGACATATCAAATTCAACGTTCTTATTTCCATTCCCCAGAAATATGAATGAGTAAGAAGAATCTGGGAAATAAAACAAAAAAAGAAAAAAGGACAATTTCACACCTATCTGACCTGGGAAACAACAATACCAATTAAATAGATCGATTGAAACACTGCATTCACAATTTCGAATATTATAATTACCATTATTTAGGAAAAGATGATCAAACCTAAACGGTAGCAGAGGGGGGCAAAAAACACGAGATATCACATACTCTCACTCAATTCTAAAATTACAACTCATCCTTAAAAGATAACAAATGAAGAAGATATATATGAGGAAAAGCTCAAAACTTTCCGGAAGACTTTACAAGAAATGAACAACAATTGGCCGAAAAGACGATAAAAAATTGTAAGTCGTACCTTTCAGATCCCTTAAAATCTCAACAACAAGAGCATGATGAAATCAAAGTAAAACTGTGAGCGTTTGATAATTACATCATACCAAAGCCATTTTTTCACCTATCAAATCAATTTTTCATTTCCTTTTTTGTTTCTGGATGGTTAAAATTGTATATTTTCAATGCATGGAAAGATTGATTGCAAAAAATGGTGGGTTAATCACAATTTTCGTCCCCTAACTATAGGTTATTTTCTTTTTTAATTCTGTACGTTTCTAGAGTTTTAATTTGATCCCGTAAAACTGAAAAATTCTCAATTTCAATTCAAATTTGGTCAGAAAAATGCGTGGGTTGCCGAAAAAAGTCACATGCGATGCATATGACTTTTTAAATTGGGGGCTCGATCGTGATTGGCTGGAGAAGTTGATGTGGCGCCCAAATGGAAATTAAAAAAAAAAAAAAACTGACTGAAATCCACGTCAGCTGCCGACATGGATTTAAAGGGAAAGAAGCACAGACAGACAGGAAATCCAAGTCGCGAACAAACAGACGGGAAATCAAAGTCGCGAAATCGCCCGCCAGTCGCCGCCACCTTCTCTCTTCAATTCCGCCGCCGTTTTTCTAGCCACCACATATACCATTCGATTTCCCATAGCAAGGAGAACAAAACCCCTCAACTAATGCAAATTAACCTCAAGTATATATGTCGAAGCTATTTTACCTTGTCCCTGCGGTCTACCTTTAAGGTTGCATGACTTTAATGATTCATTTGGTTTAAATGACAATTTTTCTTTAAGTTTTTTTATATGATTCGAAAGGGGATAACTTTTACTTGTTTGGTATAAGAAAAATAAATTGAAAAGAAAATACCATTTTTTGTAATAGTGAATAACCATTCTCTTCATAATTAAAAAAAATAAATTAAAATTATACTAATATGATTTTAGTATATCAAAAATTTAAAAATCTTATTAATAAAAATAATTATCAACAAGAACAAGAATATTCTTTGTTGACTTCGATATAATAGTTTTTTTTGTGATTTTGTTATCTTTTATCTAGCAATTATGTATGGTATTATTAGTGGGAAGGAAAAAAGAACTGTAGGAAAATTATATATATGAGCAAGAGAGTAAATAAAAATAAAATATGTATGTTTTATCATTTTGATCTTATACGTTTACTTTTCCACCCAATTTTGACGGAAATAAAATTAAATTTTGGAAAGGTTTTATATACATTAATTTTTACTTTCCCTCTATCTCTTCCTTCTAACCAAATACCAAACTATCTCTTATATATTTCTTTTTACTTCCACTTTTCGACCCAACCAGACATCCTCTAAGAAAGTATTGATGTATAATTAATATATGGTAAAATTATATTTTTGTCCTCTAACTATATATCTTTAGTATTTTTGGTCCTATATCTTATTGTATTTACATATTCAATTTTTCTTTTTTATGAACTTAGTCCTAAATATACCATATTTGATCATTTTTTTTTTGTCAAATTTAAATTTATATTGACAATTTTGGACATTTTTCACACCGGAGCAGATATAATTTTTTGTCATGTAACTACACATCGTTAGTACCAAAATTATTAACACATGATTAAATCTATCAAAAAATAACTAAATATGAGATATTCAGACCATATTTGTAAAAAAACGGACTAAATGTATAAATTGAGTAAATTACAGATGAAAAATATAATTTTTCCTCAGTATATATGACTCTAACTTTCACATTAAAAACTTATTCAAGTCAAATTTTATTGATTCTTCCTTAATGTTATAATTTTTAAAAATTCATTTATATTAAAAAATTATAATTAATATTTCACAAATAAATCTTCAATCATGATTAATACACACATACCAGGTACCCTCATAACCTACGTACTCTCTACGGTTAAAGAATTCAAGGGCAAATGATAACTTTTTATTTTTATACAGTCATTTATATATTCATTTTTTATCCGTAATTAATATTCACCTGTCATGATTTTAATTCCTAATTTTTATAATTATTTACAAAATAAGTGATAAAACTACGGAAGTTTAAAACACAACAGTGAAATGCATGAAAAAAGTGAAAAATTTACAGGGCAATGGATATGAAGAATACGGGCAGGGCTGACCGTGTTAAAGAACAAATCGTATTATCCATGAACACGGTTCTGTTGCACAATGCTCCAACCTGTGTATAGAGAAAAACCCTAAGAAAGAGTAAAAGAGTAAAGTCAGATGGGAAAATTCCCATTTTCTGAATTTTTCTGAAAAGTCGTAAATAGGAGGGGGGACATTTCATACTTGAGAGTTGACTCCACGCCTTATAAAATTTTAAAATTAATCCCATATTGCAAAAAAGATCCCATACCTTGTAAAAAAACAGTTTTTTTTTTTTTTAAAATAATTTTTAACAACATATGAAGTTAATTTTAATATTTCATAAGATGTGAGGTCAAATATAAAATAACCATAAATTATGGGATTATTTTACCCGCACGAGGAATACGTCATTCAATTGAAAAAATGGTTCCTTGCAGACATTATCGGATTTCTTGAACACGTGAAATTTCTTATGCTTTTTATATGAAGTAAATATATAAATATTTAAGCATATTTACATGTGTGATTTTAAAAAAATTATAATTTTAGTACCATAAATTTAAAATCTCTTGCAATTTTCCATCGCAAAAAAAAAGTTTTTGGTAGTGATCAATTAACTATTTATATCTAACTTTTTCACGATATTTTTGTCAAAAGTCAACCCAGAACAGCTCCGGTTTGTCTCCAAATACTACCTTTATACCCACCCTATTGCCATCCCTAGTTATTACGATCAACTTAACATTTAATGTGTTATCACGTTATACCCGATTATACCTATATAACTACCCCTCCTACGTACATCCAACTTGTTTGACACAGTACAAGGTCCAGTAGTATACACAGTAGCAACCCACGTTCTTTCGACAGAAGATGGCGAGAACTGTTGAGGAGATCCGCAGGGCTCAACGTGCGGAGGGGCCGGCCACCGTCTTGGCCATCGGGACTGCCAATCCTCCGATTTGCGTCGAGCAATCCTCTTTTCCTGATTACTATTTTCGAATCACTAATAGCGAACACAAAACTCAGCTCAAACAAAAATTTAAGCGCATATGTAAGATGTTATCATTTGCTTATTTCTCTTTCTAGTTATTGTTTTAATTTAATCTTTTGCTATATATTCCTGGAATTAAATTTTGAAAATTATTGACAGTTAGTAGATATGTACGATAATCTTTCAAAATGAATACCTCTTTTTGTAAGAACTATCTCTCGAGATGTCGTACACCCGATACGTGCGTATAGTTTGAAATTTAGCTATTTATATGAAAGAGAAAAATAAAATAAATGGCTGATCAGATTGATATTTAATTTCTGAAACAAATTTTTACAGATATAATTATTTCATTTAAGAATAATTATTAAAAATGTTTGAGGGTTTTTTACTTAATTTATGTACAATTTGTCAACTAAACGTAGTTACGCCACCCCTAACTCAGGCTTGGTCAATAGCATAGAAATGGATAATGTTTTTAAGATATAGTATATATACATTTGGACTTTGCACTGAAGAAGAAACGTCACATGGTGGTTGGTAGTATCATATATATGGGACTTTCCTTACAACATATCAGACATGAAATGTGTTGAATAATTGGATGGATCAATAATGAAATGTGTAAATTTGTACTGTGATATGAATTTCAATTAGGTTTAGATATTATTTTTATTATGTAATTTTGATGTTTTGGTATTTTTATTTTTTATTTTTTTAGGGTTGTAAAATAGTTCTGTAAATTTTTAACACTTTGGTGTTTTTATCTTTTATATTTTTAGAATTGTAAAATAGTCCTGTAATTTGTTGACATTTTGGTCTTTTTGGTGCCCAATTTTGCAAAAAATTATCGGAATAAATCATGTGATACGTTATTTTATTTTATTTTTTAGTTTTTCATCCATATTGGCAAAAGTAAACCAATTAAAATAAAAGTCTCAATTTCAAGTAACCACGTGAGGTACATATAGTTTATTTCGGAGATTTTTACAAAATTCGACGGTGAAAGGACAAACACTGTAAAATGTCAAAACATTCTATTGGGCTCTTTACCAATTTTAGAAAGATAAAGAAGTAAAAAATGGCAGAGTGATAAAATTATTGGACCAAAAATATGTTTAAACCCTTTAATTTGGAGAAACTAAGATAGAAACCTAGACATCCGTTGTGATTAAGATCTTTGTAATGAAGCATGCATGTATATTAAAGTAAGATCTCTTAAGTTTGCATTGTTTAATTATTCAGTCTCCAATGATCATTTTAATATTGATGTCCTGCTTCTTTAAATTGTCCTGACTTTATAAAGTTTTCGTTGTTTTTAACATAAACAGGCGAGAAATCGAAGATCAAGAAACGTTACACACACTTATCTGAAGAAATGCTAAAAGAGAATCCAAACATATGTGCTTTCATGGCGCCGTCACTGGACGCCAGGCAAGACATCATTGTGACTGAGGTGCCCAAACTCGGCAAAGAAGCTGCGAAGAAGGCGATTGCTGAATGGGGGCAACCAAAATCAAAGATCACCCACCTAATATTCTGCACTACTAGCGGTATTGACATGCCCGGCGCTGACTACCAACTCACAAAGCTCCTCGGCCTCCGCCCCTCCGTCAAGCGTTTCATGATTTACATGCAGGGTTGCTTTGCAGGTGGCGCCGTCCTCCGCATGGCCAAAGATTTGGCGGAGAACAATGCGGGTGCTAGGGTTCTAGTTATTTGCTCTGAAACTACAACCATGGGTTTTCGTGGCCCAAGTGAAGGTCACTTGGATAATCTTGTGGGGAATGTGTTGTTTAGTGATGGCGCGGCCGCAGTTATCGTGGGTTCTGACCCGATTGTGGGGGTAGAGCGGCCGCTTTTCCAACTTGTCTCCGCAGCTCAAACTATTGTGCCCGACAGTGGTGGTGATCTTTCTGGAGTTGTACGTGAAGCCGGGCTGATTGTCAACCTTTCACCAGATGTTCCCTGCAAGATATCTGAAAATGCTGAGAAGAGTCTGGAGGAAGCGTTTGAACCTTTGGGTATTTCTGATTGGAACTCAATATTCTGGATTGCACACCCCGGTGGACCAGCAATTCTGGATCAAATTGAGGCCAAGTTAGGCTTAAAGCCCGAAAAACTCTGGTCAAGTAGGCACGTGTTAAGTGAGTATGGGAACATGGCGAGCGCGTCCGTGTTCTTTGCACTTGATGAAATGCGGAAGATCTCGGCCAAGCAAGGGTTGAAGTCCACCGGGGAAGGGTTGGATTGGGGAGTGTTGCTTGCGTTTGGGGCGGGCATCACCATTGAGACCCTAGTGCTGCACAGTGTACCAATCAATTGAGGGTTCCTCATGTTAATGTGGGATGAGAGAGAATTTTTTATCCAATCAAATTTGGTCGAATCAAATCTTTTCTGAATTGTACACCAATCACACAACAAGTATATTACACTTGCTATATAATTGATTCAGGTCTTGCTGGGTTCGGGCTAGAGTTTCTCATGGGATGAGTTACTACTGATGTTAAGTTGTGTTGTATTTGGAGCTTACTTTGTTCTCGGTTGTTGTCAGTTTTAGTCCTGCAACTTACTTGAATAGTAACTTAGTCCTGTGCGTTTTGATTTTTTTTAGGCAAAATAAGCTTTAATTTTTAAAAGTTAATTGGCTGGAAAGTGACATCATTTTTGTCCAAAAATAATCCATCCAAGTTTGTCCTGAAATAGCAAAGTAAGGTAATGGACTATTTTATAACCCGAGTTATTTATCAAAATAATATTTAAAAATATTTGCAATTGTACCCCAAAATAGGATATTTTTTTTATTATGTCGTTCAACTTGCGTCTTTTTTTTGGTCTTTTTTGTCTTTTTAATTTTTGTTAATTTCAATTTATTAAATAATTAAGAATATAATGCAATAATTAATTAGTAGTCATTGTTTTTAATTTAATAATATTTTGAATCTTTACTTTAATATTTTATGATTAAAAAATATTAATAAAAATTTATATTAATGTTTAACTAATTTTTAACAACTAATAATATTGAAAATTACATACAAATAAAAAAAATATATTATAAAATAATATAAAACTAAAATTAATTGTATATTTAAATAATGTTCGCTAGCTAGCCCCACGAGTGTGTCGTTGTCGTTGTCGTCGAGGTATCTTTTTTTCTTGAGTCACTGATTCTATTGTTTCGTTTTGCTCTTGATTATTATATTAAATTTATTATTAAATTAAAATTACTTTATTTTTACAAAAATACATTCTAATAATAATTATTTTTAAAAAATATTGCTTGGTATTGTTACTTCAGGAATAAACATACAATATTACTTTTGTTAATTTTTCATAGATAATATTAATTAAAATATTAAAGTTATTATTAAATTTAAAAATTAATTTTTATTAAATTACATTCTATAATATTATTTTTAGAAAAATATTGCTTGGAATCGTGACTTCAAGTAAAGGTCGGACAATTGTTTTCCGTTTTTGCACAAAGTATTAATTAACATGCAATATTAATTTTGTTAACTTTTTGCACATATTATTAATAAAAACATTAAATTTATTATTACATCTAAATTAATTCTTTTGATACAAATACAATCTAACAATAATTATTTTTAAAAAAATTTTGCTTGGTATCGTTACTTCAAATAACTTTTTTCCCCCAAGACAAATGACGAAAAATTGCAATATTAGTACACAGAATCGCGATAAAATTTAATAAATGTTACATACAATTGTCTGCGTGGTTGCCTAGGAGGACATCGATTCTCGAGAGCACCAAAGAAAAGGACGAAGTGGAATATTAATACACAGAACCACGATAAAATTTAATAAATGTTACAAGCATGCAAATTGTCCGCGTGGTTGCCTAACAGGACATCGATTCTTGAGAGCACCAAAGAAAAGGACGAAGTGCAATATTAATACACAGAACTGCGACAAAATTTAATAAATATTACATGCATACAAAATTGGCTGCGTGGTTGCCTAGGAGGACAACGATTCTCGAGAGCACCAAAGAAAAGGACGAAGTGTAATATAAATGCACAGAACAGCGTAAAAATTTAATAAATATTACATGCATGCAAGATTGTCTCTGTGGTTGCCTAAGAGGACATCGGTTCTCGAAAGCACCAGAAAAAAGAACGAAGTGCAATATTAATACCCAAAACCGCGATAAAATTTAATAAATGTTACACGCATGCAAACTTGTCTGTGTGGTTGCCTAGGAGGATATCTCCTCGAAAGCACCACAGAAAAGGACGAAGTTACACGCATGCAAAATTGTCTGCGTGGTTGCTTAGGAAGACGTCGATTCTCGAAAGCACTAGAGAAAAGGATAAAGCGCAGTATTAATACACAGAACTGCAATAAAATTTTAATAAATGTTACATGCATGAAAAATTGCCTAGATTTGTAAAAAATTTAAATGCACTCCATTTTTGTAACTTTATATTTTTCTTATATTATTAAAATAATTTTTTCAGAATAATTCCAATCAGCCAGTTGATATCTTCTGGCTCGGAAAAATTATTTAAATAATATAAAAGAAAATAAAATTACAAAAAATGGATATTTTAAAAATTATTATAGAAATAGACAGAACAATCACTTTAATTGCGATTCTGCAATTGTTTTTAAGATTTGTTTTTGGGTCAACAGCTTTGCAGGGAGCTGACCCTGCAACCGCAGATTAGTACCGCGGTTCTGCAATTTTTTTTTTTTAAAAAAAGAAAATTCACGAACAGCACCAGCAGCCTGCTGTCCCTGCTTCGGACGGATATGGTATTACAAATACGGATCTAATCCAAAATTTCAAAAAAAAAAAAAAACATTTAATATACTAATAAATTTAATATTTTTATTAATATTACGTACAACCAAATGACAAAATAATATTGTTTTTATTAATATCGTGTACACAAACTTGACAACAATCGTATTATATTTAGTTAAATTAATGATACTAAGCATTTTTTTAAATAATTATTATTAGAATGTATTTTTATCTAAAAAATGTTTTAATTTAATAATAAAACCTTGATATTTTTATTAATACTGTATACAAAAAATTAACAAAAGTAATATCGCGTCTTTATCAATATCGTGTACGAAAACTGACAACAATCATATCACGTGACTTAATTAAAGTAACAATATCAAGTAAAAAATTATTATCATTAGAATGAACTTTTATAGGAAAAAAATAATTTTAATTTAAAAATTACATTAATAATGCGTACAAAAAAAAAGTTTAAATTGTTAGAGAATTATTTAATAATATGGGTAAAATAAAATGTATTTTGAATTTTATATGCTCTTTAAAAAAAGTTAACTTTCTTAACTTTTTTTTATAAGATTTTATAAGCTATATAAAATTAATACGTTATAAGATAAAAATATCCACATTCATATATTTATACACACACACTCTCTCTCTCTCTCTCTCTCTCTCTCTCACACACACTCTCTCTCTCTGTCTCTCCCCTCTAGGATTTAAAAATATTTTTTTACTATTTATTTTTTTGATATTCTAAAAAAAGAAAATACTTCATTATTTAATAATAAATTATTATAGTTAAATAAAAATAAAATTGATAATGATATTATATTTACTGTAAAATATAAATCCAAAATATTATAAATTATACGATTAGAAATAATCATTGCACCAATAAAGAAAATATCAATTATATATCTATATTAATATTCGACTAGTATGGATGTATATATATATTATTTTTACTCAAAAATTTAGGTAATAATCATGATTTTTTTTTTGTTATTGTAAAAAAGTTATCTATTAAATTTTTATTTAAAATTAAACTAATGTTCCGTTTTAATTATTTGACCAATAAAAGACCGTATTACGTCAAATACTATAATATCTTATAAGATGTTCTCACATTTTATAGACTTTAATCTTAACATTTATTATATCCAAATATTTTAGTATTTTATTTTGTAAATAAGATCCAACATCGATCTTATAAGCTCCTAAAATATGTTATAAGATATAATAATTTATAAAATATTTTAAAATACCTTAACCAAACATCCTCTTAATTTGCTCAGGCGCAGCAGCCATCTTTATCATGTTCGTATATCTACCATTATTCTGGATTTTATCATCCACCTTAGAAAAAATATAAAATATAATTTTTCGCATCGATTAATTATTATAGCAAAAAAAAAAAAGACACCCATGATAAATACAAATCAAGAACGGCCACACAACAACTATTAGTCGTTGTTTTTGTAAGTGTGGCCAAAATATTACTCATAGCTAAAACCATATCAAATATTTCAGCTATGGCTAAAGATCATGACGAATATTGATTAATCGTGATAAAAATTTAAATTTTTTACTTTGATTTTGTTTAACCGTGGATTAATATTATTGATTCATCATGATTTTTTTAAACCGTGGTCGTTTATAATATAATGAGAATTCAATTTTTTTTAGTGTCTAGGTATAAAGATCAGTGTGACCCATTTCACATCATTTTTATATCTTGTTAATAATCCCTAATTTTTTGTTGTAGTATCAAATATATTCATAAATTCATGAAATAAAATAGCAAATAATACCTTGCGTGCATTATGATAGTTTCTTCTTGTTCATATTTTACCTATTTGTTTATATAAGATAATTTTTGGCATAATTCTCACCCACTCGGCAAGGAGGGAAATAAAATAATTTATATATATAAGTCACAAACCTAACATAATGAAAAGGAATTAATTTCATCGAGACTTTTCAAATTTAGAATTTGAAAAATAAGAAAAGATTAAGATATGTTGGGGTTTTTCAAATAATACAAAATTTTCATATATTAAACAATGTTGTTTATCATAAATGTTTGTGATAATTATACTCCCCATTCTAAAACTTTGGTGTAATTACATGTAAATCTCATGTGCTTTAAAAAATTACAAGTTTGCTTCTATCTAACAAATAAGTCCCCCTGTTAGTCAAAATTCATTGAATTTGCTAATATTAACAAAAAAATTAATCATCGATTGACTTATTACTGATTTATTACATGTCAAATAAATCTTTTTACAATCAAATTACCATCATACGTCTTCACATGTTAATGCATGTGATCAGGTATATATTCACCGTTATGAAGGTAGTTTAGCAAAAAAAAAATTGTTTGACCTGCAATAAGTTAATATCAGTCAATCGAGGGTAAATATCAACTTCCATTTAGTTATATATGTATATTTTTATTAGTATTAGCAAATTCAGTAAATTTTGACTAACCAAAATGGACCTATTCATTATATAGAAATAAACTTCAGGGGTACTATTTTTCAAATTATAGGGTTATACGTGTAATTACACCAAACTTTATAAGAGGGGAGTGTAATCCCTTAACAAAAAAGAAATCAAATTGAAAGTCATATTTACCCCCAATTGACTAATTATTGATTTTTTGTAGGTTAAATAAATCTTTCATGACCAAATTACCTTAATATACCATGACATGTTCCTGCATGTGATGAGGTACATTTCACTGTTATAAGAATAGTTTAGTCACAAAAGATTGTTTTATCTATAATAAATCAATAATAAGTCAATCATATCTAGCCTTTTATTTTTTTTAATTAATATCAATAAACTTAGTGGATTTTGATTGACAAAGAGATTTATTTGTGTGACAAAAGCAAACCTTATAAGTACTAGATGTAATTTTTCAAATCGCAGGAGGTCTATGTGTAATTACACCAAACTATAGGGGATGAGAGTGTAATTATCCCTTTTGTTAATATTATAAAATTCAATGAATTTTGACTAATTACGGATGGACTTATTTGTTAGACGAAGCAATTCTTATAAATACATATTACATATAATTTTTTAAATTATAAAAGATTTATATATAAATACGCCAAATAGTAGAGGAGGTGTTTGATACCACCCTAATAGTAGAGGGGGCAAAGTGAATTTAACCCTTTTACTTTGTCAATGTAAAGGTACATAGTGGGACATTAATGTAGTTAAGGATTGAGCTGTTAATCAATAAATGCTACCTGTAGAAGCTATTAATTAAGCTGTCTTAAGGTTGTATATATGACCTGAAGAAACTGATGTATAATTAGTATATATATGACCTTAACATTCACATTAAAATTTAACCAAATCAAAGTTTAATGTTTCTTCCTTAATGTTATAATTTTTAGAAAAAAATAATGATTAATATTTTTACAAATAAATCTCCCCCGGTAAATATTCTATTATATATATATATATGTGTGTGTGTGTGTGTGGATATAGATATATAAGCACACCTTTAATTTATTTCTGCTGTTAAAACTTGAACTGCATTTTTCTTTATTTATTGTGGTTTATTATCTGTTATTTTGGTCCTGTCTTAACGTGTCTTCCCCTTTTACCAAGATTCTAGTACAGACCCCCCACCCTGCTAATAAGTAATATCATGTTAGATGTAGGTGATTTAATTTTTCTCTTTAAAATAAATTGTACAATACAAACAATATATTTAATTAATTTTAATAAATAATTTCATTTTAGTTGAAAGTACTTTAATATAGTTTTCGAGTTGAAATAAATTGTATAATACATATATTCAACTAATTTTTTTTTTCAATAACTAATCTCATTTTAGATATTGGTAATTTAATGTAATTTGCGATCTAAAATGAATTGTATAATACAAACAATAGATTCAACTTGTTTTATTTTTTTCAATAAATAATATCGTTTTAGATTTAGGTAATTTTGACATAATTTTTATCTAAATTGAATTATATAATGCAAATAATACCTTCATTTATTTTCTTTAATTTTTTCAAAAGGTAGTATCATTTTAAATTTAGGTACGTACTCCAACATAATTATTTTTTTAATCTAAAATAAATTATATAATACAAAAAATACATTCAATTAATTTTTTTTTATTTTTTACATTTTTATATGCAGTTGGACATATAAGAATTGTTTGAGAATTTACATTAGTATCATAATTTTCTAATGACTTATAATATTATATAGATATATAAATATAAAAGTTTGTTAAAAAGATCTAGCGGGGCAGGGGGATAAAACCAGAGACCCGCCCCAAATTTGGTGGGGTTCCGGACCCGCCAATAGGTGTATCAAATTTGCCTCAATCGGATGGTGCTGCGGCTGCCCCGACCCCATTGGCATCTCTAGATTCTAGTCTGACGAGGTGTTAATTCTAAAAAGTACAACACATTCTCTATATATGCATAAGTTTTTAAAAACTATTTAAAATAAATTATTTATATAAATTGTCGTATTTAATATTTTTAGAATAAAAAAGTACCAAAATATATATGTATAAGATAATAAGTTAATATAAATATTTTAATTAATAAAAAACTATTGTTAATAAATGATATTGGAAAAAAATACATGAGAAAAAAAAAAAGGATAACTACCAAAAGAGAGTTATGGTCTTTATGGAAGACCATGACAAATGAGAAAGATAAAATAATTAATTAATTTAAAATTTTTAAAAATAAATAATAGACCATAATTAAGAAGACAATAAAAGAGTGCTCTCTTTTAATATTAAATATAGACAAAAAATTCTTACACAAATTAGGTATGATCGAACCAAGTCAATCAAAATAGCAAGTGTGATATAGCCGTAATGTAATTATTTATTTTTCTTGAACTGTATACTAATTACAATAAGAGTGTATTGGTGTTGCTATGTCATTAATTTAAATTTGATTAAATCCAATTTGAATTAGAATTTCTCCATATATATTTTGCCCCTGCCTATATTACAACCATCTAGCATTAATAGCCTAATTAATAGTAAAAAATTACAATAACACCCACTAGGAAATAGTTACAATACATGAACTACCCTCTACAATTGAGAATTATATTAACACCCCTGCCATTTTGATAACAACCAAAAAGCAAAAAAACAAAATTGTTCAAATTAAAATCCTGTAATTATCAATAGTAGAGGGGTGGTTTTAAGATATCAACATCAGGTGTGGGAAAGCCACAAAGGGTGCATGGTGTTAAACATCTTTTAGGATAGTTTATGGACAGCTTGCATATTTTGACTAATCTATGAGGAGTGCCTGTGTAATTATCCATATATTTTATATGCCTTGTGTTATATCTTGTGGTCCATGACCTCTTGATGGTAGGCGCAAAACCCATCAACCCAACTTCTTCATTGGATGGCTCGACCCACTTTCAGTCATTGCCCATTGGTTTGCTTGCCACACTTTGAACCCGACCAGAACCCGAAAACCTAATACTTAATCTCAAATCCTAACCCTATCCCCCATTTTCCCTCTTGTGCCGCTTCCGTAGTTCCTTCTCCTTCTCTCTGATTCTTCGCCACCTTGTTCCGATGATATCGAAAACCTGCCACCGCCTCTTGGTTCTCACTGTATCTTCCATCTTTCTTCTCTATAAAGCCATCCATGGCTTTTGAGTTTGGTTCAACCAACTGACATATCTCTCTCTCCTTGTGTGGACCTCTGTTCTTTCTAAACCTTTTATGAGAAATAAACCTAAGTGGTTTCTTGTATGGGTCTGGGTAACCAAGGTCTAATGATTGATTATTGAATTTTTTAGCAACCGTGAGAGTTGTCTGCCTTAAGTGGCCGAGGACTTGCTCTCTGAATTTTTTGGCTCCCTAAGCCGTGATTGTGATTTATTCTTATGATCAGTTGTGTAGATCTTTTATTCGTTTATATCCAGTAAATTTGGGTTGTAATATTATAAAAGGGTTTGTGTAACCCTTGATCTGTTGTATAGTTGATAGGAAAATTTATTTCGATTCTTTGGGCTCATTACTATAGGATAAAATCCCAATAGTGGTATCAGTGCCATAATATTTTGATTTTTTTCTCGGTGGTGGTAGCCTCTAAACCCCTCCTTTTACTTTTGGCAAAATATTTTAAACTGTTATTTTTTGTGCTTTGAATAATTTGTTGCTATTTTTTCTGTCGATATATTGTTGAAAATATTTTGTTGATACTGTCATATTTCTACTGAGAATTATTTTTGTTGATATTGTTGCTTTGTGGAAAATATTCTGATATCATTTTGCTTAGTGCAAAATCTGTCGTTAATTCTACTCGGTGAAATATTTCTGCTGTGTTCGAATAGTTCTTTAGAAATTAATATTTCTATTGCTTGGAGAAATTCTTTTTGTCGATTAATATTGCCATATTTCTGCTGTGAAAATTTTCTGTCATAAAACAGTGTTGTTTTATAGTCATTATATTCTACTGTTTAATATGTTTTACTGTTAAACCGAGGCTTAATTCCCCAGTAATCCCTAACCTGGCCGGGCCCTTGAGGTTGTCGAGTTCTAGTGGAGATGTGGCCTGAGAATCCTTGGTTATTCACTGTGAAATTGTAATTTGTGATTTGTTGATTTTTTCTATCAATTGTTGATTTTATGTTGATATAATATTTCTGCTATATATCTCTTGTCTCTGTTAAATGGCCGGTTATAATTTGCAACCATTTGATGGTAAAATTGATTTTTTAATATGACTACTAAAAATAAAAGGCATTTTAATACAACGAAAGATTTTTAAAGCATTCGATGACAGATATTATGAAAATGTTTATGAAGAAAAGAACATTAAGAATGATGAGTATGCCTATTCCTCAATAATTTTAAATCTTTCAGATATTGTTTTGAGAAAAGTTGGAAAAACAAGTTTCAGCAAAAGATTTGTGGAAAAAGTTAGAAGAATTATATACAGAAAGATCATTACCAAGTAAATTGATTTTGCTTGAAAAGTTTTTTAGTTATAAATTGAATTCATCTAAAAATATTGATGAAAATTTAGATGATTTTACAAAATTGATTCAAGATATAAAATTGACTGATGATAAGAATATAGATGATTATTTTGCCATTGTTTTGTTGAATGTCATTCTTGATGATTATGGTGATGTTAAAGCTGCCATTAAATACGGTAGGGATATTATTAGTCTTGATACTGTTGTTAATGGTTTAAAGAGTAAAGTAATTGACCTAAAGACTAATAAACCGAATAAGGAACAAAATGAGATAAATTTTGTTAGAGGAAGAACAAGATATAAAAATTCTAAACATAAAAGACAGAATAAAGAAAGGAATAGAAGTCATAGCAGTTCTAAATCTAGTGATAATGAGGAAAGAACTAGGGATGAAAAACATAAAGTTAGGAGATGCTATAATTGTGGTAAAAATGATCATTTTATAAAAGATTGTAAAAAGTCAAAAGTGTATGATAAGAATAAGGAAGAAGCAAATGTAACCTTTGAGGAAAGTTATGAAAAAGTATTTACGGTTTATTGATTTTGCATCAAACCTATAATTTTATTTCTTTGTGGATACTGTGTGCAAGTTTACACTTAGTGCATAATAAAGTGCTCCTTAGTATCATTGTGATTTGTGCCTAGGTAGCTGGATGAGCCTTCGTGACTAGATAAGCCTAGGTGGTTGTTGGACTTTGCCTCGATGGCTATGAGTTATAACATTGTTATTATTTGGAAAAAGGAATGCTTAGTGATAATTGTTGTGTGCTATGTTTTATGTGCTACTTAGTGGTTGCAATATTATCCTTTGAATATTGTTGCTAACATCTCTTTTTGCAGGCAAAAACAACAATGATGAAATGCCAAAATTCGGACTTGGGCCTGGCTCCTTTCGTAGGTCCTGGTCCAAGGGGGAGATTGTTATATCTTGTGACCCATGATCTCTTGATGGTAGACCTAAAGCCCATAAGCCCAACTCTTTCACTAGATGGCTCGACCCACTTTCATTCACAGCCCACTGGTTTGCTTGGCCCACTCTGAGCCCAACCTGATTACCCGACCCGGTTACCCGACCCTGACCCGAAAACCTAATATTATGTTTGGATTTGTGTTTTAGTTGTTTTGTTTTGTGTTTTGAAAATAGAGAGAGAAAAATAGAGATAAGTGAGTGTGTGTTGAAAATAGATTATATGTTTGGATTTGTGTCTTGAAAAAATTTAAAATATTTTAAAATAAGTGGTGTAGGTTTGATATTGGGATTTGGAAGCCAAAACTTACTGTTCATTGTCAAATCATATATTTTTATATATAAATATGTATATATATAAGTATTTTATGTTTAATGTTGTACTTTTGGGAGACAAAAATTACTGTTTATTGTCAAATTATGTTTGTTTTATATTATGTATATATAAATGTGTACATATATATTATATATAGAAAGTTGAAAAATAGAAAAACACGCAGATAAGGTGTAAAAATACAAAAATAAATATTGAGTGTATTTTATCTTGTTTCGAGAAATGCAAAAACACAAAACCAAACAAAGCCTAATACTTAATCTCAAACCCTAACCCTATTCCCCAATTTCCCTCTTACGCCGCTTCTGACGTTCCTTCTCCTCTCTTTGGTTTTTTGACACCTTATTCCGATAACATCGAAAACCTGCCACCGCCTCTTGGTTCTCACTGCCTCTTCCATCTCTCTTTTCTATAAATCCATCCATGGATTTTGAGGTCGGTTTAACCGACTGACATACCTCTCTCTACTCACTTCGACCTCTGTTCTTTTTGAACCTTTTTTGAGAAATAAACCTAAGTGGTTTCTTGTATGGGTCTTGGTGACTAAGGTTCTAAGTGACTGATTATTGGATTTTTCAAGCAATCGTGAGAGTTGCCGGCCTTAAGTGGTTGAAGACTTGCTCTCTGGATTTTTTGACTCCCTGAGCCGTGATTGTGATTTATTCTTATGATTAGTTGTCTAGATCTTTTATTCGTTTATATTCTGTAAATTTGGGTTGTAATATTGTAAAGGGGTTTGTGTAACCCTTTATAATTGTTGATAGAAAATTTTATTTTGATTTTTTGGGCTCATCATTGTGGGACAAAATCCCAACACCTTGTTCTCATATCATATAGGAAAATTTCAATTTTAGTCTATAAGTATAGGGGGTGATATTTTTGATAATACACGAATATATTTTTATAATTTTGTCTTGTAATTTTTAAAATTCATGAATTGAGGACAACTCCAATTTCACCAGAGAATCACATGTGTTGTGCACATGACGCGTTATCTTGGATATTTCTGAACAATTTATTTATTTCTGGCAAAAATTGTGCTCAAATTGCCATTTTTTTTACTTGCAGGACCAAATTGCCATCGCATATTGCTATTTTTAGAATTTTTGAGATAAATTATCAATTAGGAATCCAAATAAATTGGCTGATAATTGAATCTCAAATTAAAGTTCATATATATCAAAATTGAGCTTTATAAAATTTTAAGATGAATAAATCCTGATTGTTGTATGAAATTTCGAAAATTATGTAACCAAATAAAATTAGACTCATACAGGACTAAAACTACCAACCTCAATCTTACATGATCAAAATTACAATTTTTCCCATACCATATTAACTGCATTTTCTAAGGATTTTAATCTGCCTCGTTTTTCTAGTAAATTACGTCCTAAGGTTTGTTCTAACTATAAATACATCAAATTTAGACCGAGAATTGCAATTGCCTCCCGTAAAGTATGTAATATAATACACTACTAACTCAATCAGAAAAGTATTAAAAATATTTAAAACAACCAGAAAGAACACGAAATAAAATTTGGAGAAATAACCAAAATCCCCAAAATAGATAATATTTCGGAAATCATTTATTTCTTTTCTCCGGCTCTCTCACGTTGTCGGCATATGTAGCGGTTTTTCATCCTCTTCTTCCCTGGCAATTTTCATTTAAAAAAATAGTGTGCCACCGGCGAAGTGACCATGGCCGCCTTAACTCAAGTTTGATCGAAAGGATATTTTAGTTCAAAAAAATAATTCAATTACAACAAAAAACCTTTAACGGAGCTTCGTATATCACATGCAAAATTTTGTCAAAACCCTATAAATTAAAATTACACGTATGAGACCCTATGATCTTAAAAATCATGAGTTCGAGCCCTGCCTTATATGCGGAATGTTATATCCACTGAATAAAGGTGTATTGTTTCTACTAAATAGTAGATGTTGATTCGATATCGTTTATTTAATATTATTAATCAGAATATGATTGTTATATAATTAATATTTGATAGAAATAATAATTAATTTATTTTAATTTATAATAATTCGTCACTCTTACTTTAAAAAAAACATTTAAACCTCACAACAAGTTGATGTAAATTAACCCCCCTCCCCCCTCTTTTTTTTCTTTGCTCTACTTTGCTCATCTTTTCCGTACGGAAGTTAGATACAAGTTTGCTGATCACGTTATCTTAGCTACCTCACGTATAATTGTATAAATACTCCCCTCCTACACCTCATCCTGTGATATATACTATATACGAAGTCAATTGTGACGATCACCATCAGCTATAATAGCCAGCGTACGTACATTCTTTAGACAGAAGATGTCGAGAACTGTTGAGGAGATCCGCAGGGCTCAACGAGCGGAAGGGCCGGCCACCGTCTTGGCCATCGGGACTGCCAATCCTCCAAATTGCGTCGAGCAATCCACTTTTCCTGACTACTATTTTCGCATCACTAACAGCGAACACAATCCTCAGCTCAAACAAAAATTTGAGCGCATATGTAAGATGTTATTATTTGCTAATTTCATGCCACCCCATTATTTCTATGCTGCTTTTAATCTTTTTCTGTGAAGATTATTGATAATTATTTGGAGATTATCCTTCCTATATTAAGGACTAGTTGCATGTCCAAGTTGTATTATATATGTGTTATAGTTTTTTACTCCATATTAGTTATTTTATTCTTAAAATTTTATTTAAAAATTGATTTGAAAGATTAAAGTGAAATAAAGCTTAAATATTCATTAGGGCATCATGAATTAAATAATATATATACAGGACCAAATTAATTAAGTGATACAAGCTTTTTCCACTAGATGCATGAGAATGGTAGGATCTAATCAATTATTACAACCATTAATTTATACAGTTATTACTTGATATCAAATCCAAAGTTATAAATATTTTTTAAATAAGTAATTATTAAATATAAATTAGATGGTTAAAATGGTCATTTGACACATAAATAAATTGAAAAATTAACCTACATTCCGTTGCAATTTCGATTTTATCCTTGTGTAAATTTTGCACTCTATCTAATTAAATGTGTAGGTAAGAAATCCATGATCGAGAGACGTTACATGTACTTGACAGAAGAAATATTGAAAGAGAATTCAGAGATCTGCAGCTTTATGGGGCCGTCGCTCAACGCCAGGCAAGACATCGTCGTGACTGAGGTGCCCAAACTCGGCATGGAAGCTGCACAAAAGGCAATCACTGAATGGGGGCAGCCAAAATCCAAGATCACCCACCTCGTATTCTGCACCACCAGTGGTGTTGATATGCCCGGCGCTGACTACCAACTGACCAAGCTCCTCGGCCTCTCCTCATCTGTCAAGCGCTACATGATGTACGAGCAAGGTTGCTTTGCAGGTGGCACTGTTCTTCGCGTGGCCAAAGATTTGGCGGAGAACAACGCAGGTGCCAGGGTTCTAGTCGTTTGCGCTGAAATTACGGCCATAACTTTCCGTGGCCCGAGTGGAAGTCACTTGGATAATCTCGTGGGGCATGCGTTGTTCGGAGATGGTGCCGGCGCGGTTATTTTGGGTTCTGACCCGAAGGTGGGGGTAGAGCGGCCAGTTTTCCAGCTTCTCTCAGCGTCACAGACTATTCTGTCCGACAGCACTGGTGCTCTTGTTGGGCATTTACGCGAAGCTGGACTGTTTGTCAACCTTTCGCCAGATATTCCATACCATATATCCGAAAATATTGAAAATAGTCTGATTGAAGCGTTTGAGCCTCTGGGTATTTCTGATTGGAACTCTATTTTCTGGGTTGCACATCCCGGTGGACGTGCGATTTTGGACCAGATAGAGATAAAGTTAGCCCTAAAGCCTGAAAAACTCCGGTCGAGTCGGCATGTGTTGAGTGAGTATGGGAACATGTCGAGTGCATGCGTGCTCTTTGTACTTGATGAGATGAGGAAGACTTCAATCAAGCAGGGGCTAAGCTCCACCGGGGAAGGGTTGGAGTGGGGCGTGCTGTTCGGATTTGGGCCAGGCATCACCGTCGAGACCGTAGTGCTGCATAGCATGCCAATCAATTAAGGGTTTCTCAAACCAAAGTGGCATGAATTGCTGTTGATATTATGCTATGTTTGGAGCTTTTCTTGTTCGTCTTGATCATGCTTTGTTATTGAAAAAATCACATATAGGATTGTTGAACAACTGTACGTACCATGTCATTGCAATACGTACAAACACAAATAAAAGATGTATATGTATTTATATATATATATATATGAAACATGTACATTTGATGCATGTGTGTGTATGATTTATTCTTTTTTATGTTTATTTAATTATATGAAGAGAAAAAAATAAAATAAATAATTGATCAAATTGATATTTCTTAAATACTTTTTTTTTTAATTTTAAATGTACATTAATAGAATATTATCGCTAAAAAATTTGAAGGAAAATCATATTCTCTAGGAATAAATGTGATCGAGGGTATTTTAGTTTCAAAACTAAAGTTGGTTATTTTGGCCCTTTATATCACTACAAAAAATACATTTTATTGAAACGATCAACTTTTAATTTGTAACATATTTTATTAATTCGGAACGACTTTTGGAACGGAAGCCCGTCTATTCTTATAACAGGTGTTACAAAAAAATTGTAACTGATCTTGACGAAGCGATTTCTAATGGTACCGGATTTTGAACCAGCCAATTTTACCATTACAATAATTGACCGAACATAGAAATTGATGTTGGAACTCCCTTTAGAACGACCGTTTTAAATTTATTAGACCTATTTTTGGAACAATCATTAATATAATACATATTATTATAAATGTATATGCCAATGAGAAAGGTCACTTGAACTCTATTATAACTATCGTGCATTTTTTAATGACGACGTTTCTATGTCATTTTGTAATCCCTAATTTAACACATACTATAATGGCTTTTGTGACTCCTCTTATGAACTTTTGTGACTCCTCTTATGGAGTGTTTTTTAAATTACTTTCAGGTTGTATGCTAATGAAGTGTATTTCCAAAATCATTACAAAAATCGTAACAAATGAAGTACAATTTTTTATATAATTTATTTATATCTAAATTATTATAATATTTATTTTAATTCATAATATTTCGTTGAATTTGTTAAATATGAAATATTATATAAATTATCTTGCAAGAAAGTAGTAATAATATAATTAATAAAATTAAAATACAAATCTTAAAAAAAATAAAAAAGATCCTAATCTAGATCGAGCTCCATGTTGGCAGCGTCCCTACTGTCTTCTGCCTCGTTGTCGCAGTCTCACTAATAAGTAAGCTGGCAAAATATTCTTTTAGTTTCATAAAATAAAGATAGAATTTTTTTTGGCAACATGTATAAGGTTGGCAGGTGACGCTTTGAGTCCCATAAAACTCAAATTCACGTCTTTTTAGTCGAAAAAAATATAATTTTGGGATTATTTACTCCCAAAATTACAATACATTTTTAGTTCTAAACAACACCCTTTTAGTCCCGAAACCACAATCCCCACGATTTTTAGGGTCTAAAATGATTGATTATGAGTTTTATGGAACTAAAAGTAACACCTATCATAGTTGTGGTACCAAAACAAATCCTGCTCTTATTTTATGAGACTAAAAAAATATTTTGCCAAAGTAAGCTGCAAATTCACATTAAAAGAAAAATTTAAGTAATTGATAAAAGTTAATTTTCACATTTGAAAACGTAATTAAAAATTTAGACAAATTTTAGTTACAGAATTATATATTATCTTCAAGAAATTCAGAACTATAAATTTTCAAAATTATAGAAATTAAAAAAAAATTGTCAATTTTTTAAATAGTTATTTTCAGAAATTTAAAAAATTACTATTTTAAAAAAAATTCAAAGATTATACATATTTTCCTAAATATTCTAAAATTACACAAATTACACATTCATAAATTAACACTGATTACATAAAATTACAAAAATTACGCATTTTAAAAAATTACATAAAATTAAATATCAACTTTTTTTTTCTAATATTCATAAGATTACAGAAAAATTAAAAGAAATTTCAGAATATACATAAATATATATTTTCAAAAATTGTAAAAAAAATTCAGAAAAATAAATTTAATAAATTTCAGAAAAATTTCAGAAATTACACATATTTTCTTAAATTAACACAAATTACATAAAAATAACACAAATTACACATATTTAAAAAATTAACACAAATTACATAAAATTACACACTACGAAAAAAAAAGGCGAAATTTGGCATGGTCAAGAAAACCGTTCCAAATCCTATTCTATTTTGTAACGGTCTTTGAAACACATAAGGAACGAATATTAAAACATGACGTTAATTATGTTCAACATTTGTTTTGGGTTTTAAATTTGAAATGGTCAAACCGTTCCAAAATGAGTTTCAAAAAATCAGTTACTAAATTCGTTCCAATACCGTTCTAAAATAGTAATGGTAAATGGTTGGAATTTTATTTGGAACACTATATTAGAATTAGGAACGGTCCTTACCCAATGTGTTGCAATGGATGTCCCAAAAATGACAATTCGAAAATGCATTCCAAAATGAGGTACAATTTGAAACTATTTTGGTACACTTCTAATCAAATATGCGAAAAACCTTTCCAAATTATGAGTTTTATTTAAGAATCTGTATGTTTCTAACAATGTTCCAACACCCGGTGCAAATTGGGACGATTTTTTTGAATTAATTTTTTTGTGTTATTGTGACCGTTCCAAATGAAATACGTCTATATTTCAACAGTCGGATTGACCATTTCTAAGACCGTGTCAAGTGTCATCCCAGAGTCTAAAGTAACGGCTAGATATATGTTCCTATACCCGTTTCAAAGACCGTTCTAAATTTTTCTATATAAATGTGTTCCTCTCTTTCCATTTAATTTCACAATATTCTTCCATTGTTCTTATTTCTTTCTATTTCCTCAACTTCTCTTGAATTTTTTTAATTTCTCACTATCCTACTAATACTTTTGTACTTTTGTTTGTGAATTCTGTCGCGAACTTTTCGTGATATTTAGAGTTATTTTGATCATGAACAACTTTAACTATTTATTTGTCAATTGATTATATTTGTTGTAATTTTTATAATTAAATTTAATGTTACAATAATATATATACATGTGTATGTGTTTGTGTGTATAGGACTAATCATCATGTTTAGACAATTGAAAAGATGGATGTATGAGAAGAACCTTTCGAATAGAGCGGGTCCTCCGGAGTTTGAAGATGGTATTGCTACATTTATAAAATGGTCAAGTCTCAACATACATATATGGATGGTTAGAAAATTAAGTGTCTTTGTCGGAAGTGCAAAATTGAAGTTTTCAAAACCACAGACGAGGTAAATTTCAACCTGTTTGTGAAAGGTTTATGCCGAAATATTATAATTTTACTTCTCATAGTGAGGAGAGGGTGCAAGAGTATTTTAAGGCCGTCACAACGGCCCCATTGTGGGAGGAGCAAACCCCCATTTCTCATGTTATGCAGGGTAGAGTACGTCGTGAGGTGATGCGGAGCAGATGGATTGGGCGCAAAGGATAGTTTTTTATGCCGCCAGCCGACTGTCTAGTCTTCTAATTATAACCAGAGCAGTCATCTGAAGTTTTTTGATTGCTACCCATCTAATTTGGCCCGTTGTGTCGACATGAAGGAGATGAGACTTCACAGCATGAAGAGTCATGATTGTCAGGTATTCATGCAGAAGTTGATCTCGATTGACTTCCGTGAAATGCTTCCTCAGCAGGTGTGGAGTGCATTGATCTAGGTCAACCTTCTATTCCAGATACTATATATGGCGACGCTCGATGTGAACAAGGCACAAGAATTGGAGGCTAGTCTCGCCACCATCTTGTGCAACTTTGAAAAAATATTTTCGCCAACTTTCTTCAACTCAATGGAGCATCTAATTGTTCATCTGCCATATGAAGCGTGCGTGGGAGGGCTTGTGCAATACAAGTGGATGTATCCATTTGAGAGGTAATTATTACACGAATTATTCTAGTTTTTTGAAACAGTTCTAGTGTCATTATGTTTTTAATAAATATTCGGTTATTAGATTATTTCGAGGCTTGAAATGAAGGTGAAAAATAAAGCACACAGTCAATTATAGAGGCTCACCTTGTAGAAGAAATCAGTGTCTTTACTTCTCACTACTTTGAGCCTCAGATTTCTTGCAAATGGAACAGGCCATGCAGAAATCACGACCTTTTTATGAACGACACTCGTATCCAATGGTCTGTTTTCAACTATCCTGGTTGAGGTAATGGTGCATCAAAGAAGAGATATCTTAGTGGATCATAACGCCACATAATTGAGACATCTATATTGACCAACTATAAAGTAGTCACGCCATAGTATGAGTAAGTGTAAATTTTATCGTTGTAGTGTATTCACATTCTTATTTTGGACTTGTAACCTATGTATTGATATGTATGTGAACAGGTCCTTTTTTAATGAACTTTACGTGCACCATTATACGGAGGACCCTATTATTGATAAGCTAGTAGCTGCTCAATTCAAAGATTAGTTTGTAGGGAATAACCCTCCAGTGGTATTTCTTTCAAATAATAGCCTATCAACTATTACAGATGAACGGAGTACGAAACTCCTCAATATTACAGGCCAAAAGAATAACAAATATTACAGAACTGAATATAACAAAGAAAACAGAAGAAATGGAACAACGAATCAAATGTTTGGATGTGGCTCAGGAGATAGAGCCAGATCCAATCTTAAAGGGACACGGTCATAAATACCGTACCCAACCACACACCGCAAGCCCTCACGGTTGCTCCACAACACTCGGCACCCAACCAAGACCCGAACACAAAGATCGGACACTCTCACTTCACACAGAACACTCTCACAGTAGATATCACGAAGAACAAGAGTAGAAAACAGATTTCCTTTTTCCGGCCGAGAGATTTAGGGGAAATGAGACCTCCGTATATATAGGCTAGAAATCATCCGGAGATATAGTTTGTTAGGCGGTTTCGGCGGTTTCCTAAGAGCCATTAGGTTGGCCTTTAGAAACCGCCGGAAACAGACGGGAGAGGAAGACCGAACGGACATCTCGGTTTAGAGAGAGAGAGAAGGAGGAAGCGGCGGAACCGAATGAAGAGAGAGAGAGAACTAATTAGGGTTTGAGGATAAGGGGGTACATATATAAGTCAAACCGGGTCGGGCAGAGTGGAGCGGGTCGGGTACCGGGTTGGGGCCTCCAGGTGGTAATGGGCTTGATGTGGGTGGGCTTCCGGATTTGGGCCACTTTTTCTAACATACCCCACCTTGGACCAAATACCCAATGGTATAGGTCAGGGGTTTTTGGATCTGGTTTTCTCATCATTGCCAATAAATACTCCAAAGTTGTACCTGCAATATAAACAACACTAAACAGTACAGAGGTATCAGTCAGGATTTAATAAGAGTATTTTTAAGCACTTACAGAATTTTTCGGTAGGCAAGCACTTTGTACCCATGTCTGCTGGATTTTCATCTGAGCTAATCTTTTCTAATTTTATCTCATTTTTTCCGACAATGTCACGAATGAAATGATACCTAACATCTATATGTTTTGTCCTATCATGAAAGACGGGATTTTTACATAGCTGAATTGCTGATTGACTATCAGAGAAGATCACAGGTTTTTC
>NC_026154.1:3693023-3709819 GCF_000512975.1 Sesamum indicum
AAAAACCAGAGGAGGGGTTTATCGAATGTTACCGCCACCAAGGATCACCACGGGTCAGAGATGCTGGCTCTGATACCACTGTAGGGAATAACCCTCCAGTGGTATTTCTTTCAAATAATAGCCTATCAACTATTACAGATGAACGGAGTACGAAACTCCTCAATATTACAGGCCAAAAGAATAACAAATATTACAGAACAGAATATAACAAAGAAACAGAAGAAATAGAACAACGAATCAACTGTTTGGATGTGGCTCAGGAGATAGAGCCAGATCCAATCTTAAAGGGACACGGTCACAAATACCGTACCCAACCACACACGGCAAGCCCTCACGGTTGCTCCACAACACTCGGCACCCAACCAAGACCCGAACACAAAGATCGGACACTCTCACTTCACACAGAACACTCTCACAGTAGATATCACGAAGAACAAGAGTAGAAAACAGATTTCCTTTTTCCGGCCGAGAGATTTAGGGGAAATGAGACCTCCGTATATATAGGCTAGAAATCATCCGGAGATATAGTTTGTTAGGCGGTTTCGGCGGTTTCCTAAGAGCCATTAGGTTGGCCTTTAGAAACCGCCGGAAACAGACGGGAGAGGAAGACCGAACGGACATCTCGGTTTAGAGAGAGAGAGAAGGAGGAAGCGGCGGAACCGAATGAAGAGAGAGAGAGAACTAATTAGGGTTTGAGGATAAGGGGGTACATATATAAGTCAAACCGGGTCGGGCAGAGTGGAGCGGGTCGGGTACCGGGTTGGGGCCTCCAGGTGGTAATGGGCTTTGATGTGGGTGGGCTTCCGGATTTGGGCCACTTTTTCTAACATAGTTCAAACGTCGTCTAAGTTGTGTATTTTTAATTGTGTCAACTATAATTTGTCAATATATGATTTCTTTAATATTATCAATACAGGTTAAATTCGAATTGACTTATACAGACAACGAGCTTTTGAAGTTGCACTATTGGGGTTCTATAGCTAAGATCACAACATTTCCATGCTACTTTGTAAATGGCTACAATTTTCACACTAGATATACAGCGTAGGCAAGTCAACTATGAACGATAGGATGTATGCCAAAAGCTCATCATGTACCAACAGGGACTGCGACTTCTATGAGATTCTCGAAGAGATAATTCAGTTGAATTACCCATTTATTACAAACATGCAAATCGTTCTGTTTAAATGCTTGGATCAATCCCGTGAGAGGTACGAAGGTACAACCTCGTCATCACCTCACTGATGTAAATTTCAAGAAAGTTTATCAAAAGAACGAACCATTCATCCTAGCAAAACAAGCAGTACAAGTCTACTACACAGAGTACCTTAACATGAAGCGAGACAAAGTGGAACGGATTGTTGTATGCAAAACAAGAGCCAAAAAAGTAATCGATGACTTGCGGTGGACCAAAGTTGTGTTATAAGAGGATGAGGCGGTACCTACCCCACAAATTGCAATGGGTAACCATAGTTATGACCTGTATGACCCAAATGGTATTCAATTAGTCGTTGATCTTTCTGTTGCTAATCAACAAAGAGCAGGTACATCCTGATCGGTGGACTGCGAATCTGATGACGACACTAACGAAGATAGCTTTGACGAGGAATAAGAGATTGAAGAAGACAGTAATTATGATTGACATTAATTAGCGTTTCTATATCAAGTCTTTGTATACGTATTTATAAAAATAGTAAAAATATAATTTTCAAATTTATAGAAGTATAATTTTTAAATTAATTTATTTTTTTAAATAAAACACAATATTTTTCTATTTACGAACGATAAAAAATCCTAAAATTGTTGTTAAGTGTGACTGATATTTAAAACAAAATACAATATTTTGGAACACTGTCATTTTACGATCATTTAACTTATAATTTATTTTTACATCTGATACCCACCATAAAATAAAAGCTATGGCAAACACCTTTCTAATAAAATGGCAAAAGGTTTCCTACAACATTTTACTTGTGTCAATACTTAATGCTATGTAACGTGCCAAGTAAGTAGCCGGCATAGCATATGGACACTGCGCTACGATGTGGCAGAATGTCTGTCTTCCACCCCAACTACCATTCTCTTGTGGTAGCAAGCCTTTTTGCCAAGCCCAAACATGCCCTTACTAATATTTAGTATAGATGGGTTTGCATTAATTAATTATTTGAGCTTCATTAATAAATTAACTTATTAATGTGCTTACGTATTTTAATAGAATTAAAGTATATATATGGACTTTTGTTTAATTAAATTAAATAAAAGACAAATGGATCTTGATTGAAATTGATTTAATTTATTTTTACTGGAGGGACTTTCTGCCTAGATAAATTGCATTTTACCCTACCCATTATCTCAACTGACGTATTAATAAAGGCAGAGTCTTGTAATAAATCATATTCTACTAATACAGCTAAAATATCAAAGACGAAATATAAAATTGTTGGCTGAAAGATTACTTTTGTAAACAAAAAAAAGAAGCTTCCCAGGCCCTTTCTCTATCAACCAATACTTTTTATCAGAATGCTGATTCAAATAAAAAGACTTGTACCTCTAGTTTCTTAACAGGCTGTCCGGCGATAGATATTGTTCCTAAATGGGTTCTAACATACACAGAGGCCCAGATCCAGCTCAATAACAGGATCCTGGGAATGGTCGACACATGGCGAAATTCCCAGGCAGATAACACACGCCGTCGTACATTGGGGTAAAGTATACAAACACTTCAATTATGAAGAGTTCAGGTATCTAACCACCATATTTATTGTCTTTTAAATTTGTGTTAATTGAACAGTTGTGTGTCTTGTGCAGATCTTTAGTACATTCAACTGCTTGTAGGGTGACCATACAACCTATGCATCTCAAATATTATGTGTTGTCAGAATTGCATTGAAATGGAGGCCCCTCAATTTACGAATTTTCTTTTTCAGTGTTTTGAATAATTTACCAAATTCAACTAAACTTTTTCGATAATTTATCCAATTGAACAGAAAATTGTGTTTCGATATTTAGCATATACTAAATATTCGATCCGACGCGATAATACCACGCCCAAGCTCGACTGCGATGGTGGAAAGAAATTACTATTCTTTTGCCTGACATCGTTAATTTGGAAGTAGGTAAGGACCAATCACCTATCCCATCATTATTTTTGGGTGGTAATAATTCTTTTTGGTCCCGTCCATCTTCCTGATCGAACTCACTTGTTAAATCGGAGAAAATTATAATTTTAATCCCATAAATATGAGTATTAGAAATTTTATAGTTTTATATAATTTTTTTTTGAGAAATTTTATTCTGTAATTTTAAGAATTTTACATATTAAGAACAAAAACGACCAAAAAAATAGCACCCAATTAAGTTTATAATGTCATGTGTACTCTTTCAGTCGTTTCATCAAATTCAGACCATTTTTATTTTCAATATATGAAAATTTTTCAACTTTAAAGTAATTATCAAAGTAGATTTATATAGGGTTAAAACTATCATCCTCCAAATAAAATACAAAACCAATATTGCAATTTTTCCATTAAAAAAAAAAATGAGTATTTTGTATCTACCTTTTAATTTGGCAGGATTATGAATTTTTTGGCATACTCTGATTACTGGAATTAATATAAGTTCAGTAAAGAAAAAGGTGGTCAAAATTATAAAATCTTCAATAAAAATTTCATAATTTCATACTATATATATATATATATGATTATATTAACATATCGATAAATAAGCAATACATCATTTTAATCAATACATCAATATGAATAAGATTATATAAATTATAATAACTCACATAAAGTGAGATAAATTCCCACACTTTTAGCGAGACTCAAACTAATGACCTTAAAGTCATTCACGAGACCTTAACCTTAACCAGTAGGCTAAAACATGTACCATTGGTTGAGAATGCAACTCTTATCCCGCAACGTTTGCTTGATTTTTTTAATGTGTCTTTTAAAAAAATATGACTTTAATTATGATTAATTATAAAAGTAAAAAGTAAAAGATTATGGTAAATACTAACTACAACGGCTACACAATAGCTTTTGGCTATTGGTTCTATGTAGTAAGGCGTTTTTGCATAGCTAAAAATGGGTGGCAATGTTGATTAACCATGATAAAAAAAAAATTTAAATTTTTATATTAATTTATTTTAATCTTGGTATATAATATTGATTTATTATAATTTTTAAGTAATAGTCATATAATTAGGAAATAATACTCCACCGTCTTATAGTGCTAATTTTATTGATAATTATCTGAGGACTGGCTACTCTATAAAAAACCTCGTGGAAATGACTACTTGTGGTAATAAAGATTTTCTATTACAAATTAATATTTTATTTCATATTATATATAAAAATAACTTGTATTTAAGAGATTAAAAAACCTGTATACACAAAATATATAATATCAATTTGTAATAAAAAATCGGGCCTAAATATATTTTTGGTCTTATAATTTCGACACTTTAGTATTTTTATCCTTAATTTTTTTACGGTTGTAAAATAGTTCTGTACCTTTTTGATACTTTGCAATTTTGGGCCTTTCGATGCCAGATTTTGCAAAAGTTACTGGAATAAATCATCTCTCTTGTAATTTTGGCATTTCCATATATTCTTTCTTTTTAGGAATTACAAAAGAGTTATGTAATTATCTTTTGATATTTCTTAATTATTGTTGTCGGATTTACAAAAGTTGTTGGAATCATGTGCCACGTCAATTTTTTTTTTAAAAAATATATTTTTCATCCATGTTGGAAAAAAGTAAAGTGTTAGGTGAGGAAGAGAGACGAGAAGTAGAGGAAAACAAACTTAAGATTAATTTCTATGGAATTTCTTCGTCTTGTCTCTTGCAAAATCCCAACTACACATAGGTATTTATAGATGCACAAACTTAGATTTTCAAACTAGCCTAATTAATAATTATCTCATAAATTTGTGTCAATATTAAGTTTGGTCTAATAAAATTTTCAAAACATATTAATTATGGATATGGACCAACCTATTAAAAAAAATATCAAATTACATTTAACATAAACCAATCAGAACATAAACACAAATTTTAAATGATCTATGTGAGTCGCACATAATTTATTTCGGTGACTTTTGCAAACCCCGACACTAAAAGAATCAAAACGACGAAATGTCAAAAAATAATAAAATATTTTCGTAATTCCAAAAGGATATAAGATAAAAATGACAAAGTGTCAAAATTATAGGATAAAAAATATATTTTGAGCCTAAAAAATCTGAACTGTTATAATATATGTGAAGGCATATAACTAATTCTTTAGCCTTTGCCAAACATTATCCTCATTTTTGGGCATAACTCCAAATGTTCACCCACCTTTCACTACAAATTTTAGGTCACACAAATTGCTAGTACCCAAAATTTTCAACTGACTTTGCTGATTGGTGGTATCTACCATCTATTTATTACCATATCTTGGGACCCATCTACGCAAACTTACACTTCTTCTTCTTACCTTTCCTTGAAACCTTAAAATTGTCTTGTGATTGCCCTTAAACATCATATGCATGCATCTCAACCAAACATATATATATATATGCACTCATGTGGTTTATGGTTTTGGTGTCTTTCACATTACAATATGCAGTTTATGTAACTTTTTCTGAACATTTTTGATGGCGAATAAATCGAGAGTTTGCAATCCAAACGCACTTCACACCAAGCTACAAGTTAGAATTCTTAATGCAAAGGATGTAATCTACTTTGTGCTTTTCCTTTTCCTTATTTTTTAAGTCATGTTTTCTATGTTACAATCAAAATATGGATGTGCATGACATTATTTTGTATTATCCTTTCGTCTTTTTGGTGGGTTTTTTCTCTTTTTTTTTTTTTTTTTCTATTGCCCTGTTTCGTTACAAGAAAATTAATATAATTTTTCGTTATAATTAATTACTATAGTCAAAAGTATAAATTATAATACGTATTAATTAACTACGATTGCACAATGGTTATTAACAGTTGTTTTTGCAAGAGATGTCGATACATTAAGTATAACGAAAAATCATGATAAATATATTTTGATTAATCATATAAAAGAATATTAAGTATTTACATTGGTTTTATTTTATCTTGATAGATAGTATTGATTTACTGTGATTTCTTAAACCATAGTCATTTAATGTAGAAAAATTTAATTTTTTTGGGAAACCTTCGCCTGTATTAGATTAGAATTACAAGCACCTAACTTTTTTCCTTAACACAAAATTCAAATTATAGTGTAAAAACCTCAATAGCTACATCTCTTACAATCTTGGAACCTAATTTTAAGTGAAAAATTAGGTACGAAAATTCCAATTCATGTGGATGGTTTACTCCACGTAGCAATTTGTCCCCCATCCCCAAAAGTTGTTGAGGCTACTTAACAAGGCTGTTCCTCCACCACGTGATTCAGCTACCAAACAGATAAACCCTCATATAAAGACCCCCCCGGCAACCCTAGATTTCGGACAAGCACAACAAATATTTGTTACTACCACCCCTAATAGCCACCACCTCCGCAACCTACACTTTTCCGGCTGAAAATGGTGACCGTTGAGGAGATTCGTAGGGCTCAACGGGCTGAAGGGCCGGCCACCGTCTTGGCAATTGGGACCGCGACTCCAACCAACTGCGTGGATCAGAGCACGTACCCTGATTACTATTTCCGCATCACTGATAGCGAACACAAGACTGAGCTCAAAGAGAAATTTAAGCGCATGTGTAAGATGTTATTACCATTTGCAGAATTCCTCTTCTTCCCATTTATGACAACCCTTTTTTCTGCTGACAGTATAGTACGATGAATTTACATATAGAAATGTGTGCTTAACACACATGAATGTGCAATATTCATTAGGGTTTCACTTAGTTCAAGAATGCATGCTTGAAAAAGATAAGTCAAAAGAGTTCTAACAAATTAAAGAAGCTCTGCAGTGGTGGTGGCTGAGAAATTAGTAGGGCTTTTGCATGGAAGAATCATGGTCCCATGATTAAGTTGCCACCGGGTTTTCGTTCACACAATTCTTTGTTACCCAAAACAAGTTTGGTTGAATTAAATCAATCACAAAATAAGTATAATATATTTGTTATGTCATTTGTCACTTTTTTTTAAATGTATATCAATTGTATAAAAAATATATTGCATTTGTCATATAATTAGATCAGATTGGATCAAAGTCGATTTGAATTAGAATTTTTTTTCTTTAGACATGCAATGTGTATATACTTTTCCATATTTTATTTTTAATTAGAAAAGAAGAATCGTGGATGCTTAGATTACTTCTTTATAGTTCTATGATTTTTACTAAAAATTTTATACTATTTTCTGTAAAATACGCAGGCGAGAAGTCCATGATCAAGAAACGTTACATGTACTTGACAGAAGAAATCCTGAAAGAGAATCCAAACATATGCGCATACATGGCGCCGTCGCTGGACGCCCGTCAAGACATCGTGGTGGTGGAGGTGCCCAAGCTCGGCAAAGAAGCTGCCCAAAAGGCGATCAAGGAATGGGGGCAGCCAAAATCCAAGATCACCCACCTCGTGTTTTGCACCACCAGCGGTGTGGACATGCCCGGCGCCGACTACCAGCTGACCAAGCTCCTCGGCCTCCGCCCCTCCGTCAAGCGCTTCATGATGTACCAACAGGGCTGCTTTGCCGGCGGCACCGTGCTCCGTATGGCCAAAGACCTGGCGGAGAACAACGCAGGTGCCAGGGTTTTGGTTGTTTGCTCGGAGATCACGGCCGTGACGTTCCGTGGCCCGAGTGACAGTCACTTGGATAGTCTTGTTGGGCAGGCGTTGTTCGGTGACGGTGCAGCCGCGGTCATCGTGGGTTCGGACCCGGTGGTGGGGGTCGAGCGGCCACTTTTCCAGATTGTCTCGGCGGCGCAAACACTTCTGCCTGACAGCCATGGTGCCATTGATGGGCATTTGCGTGAGGTTGGACTGACTTTCCACCTCCTGAAAGATGTTCCGGGCCTGATATCTAAGAACATAGAGAAGAGTTTGAAGGAAGCGTTTGAGCCTTTGGGTATTTCTGATTGGAACTCTATTTTCTGGATCGCGCATCCAGGCGGGCCCGCGATTCTTGATCAGGTCGAGGAAAAGCTAGCCCTCAAGCCCGAAAAACTCCGATCAACCAGACACGTGCTGAGCGAGTATGGGAACATGTCGAGCGCATGCGTACTCTTTATACTGGACGAGATGAGGAAGTCCTCGGCCAAGGAGGGAATGAACTCCACCGGGGAAGGCCTAGATTGGGGAGTGCTATTTGGGTTCGGGCCGGGCCTCACCGTTGAGACCGTGGTGCTACACAGTGTGCCAATCAATTGAGGGTTATGTGGCAGTTGTTACCATTAATGTCGTGCATGTTCTATCTCTAGGTCCGATCTTGTTGTCAATTGAGATGCATTGCCTTTCAAAATTTACATTTATGGTTGTTGAATTAATGTGGCATGTTGTTGTAATAACATATATGGTGTGTCAAGATGAAGAATTCGTGTATTATAAGGATGTTTCCCGGTTTTGTCTTTTTTTTTTTTTTTTTGTTGGTGCAAATTGAAGAACATATACACTGAAGGTATCTTTTAATTAATGAAAGCATTATTTGGTCTAGCTTCTAGGTCGACATTATGAATTAAGGGCTACAAATCGGCTGAAGCTGTAGTCATGATTTCAATTGATGCAGCTATATATACATATAACTCAACAGTTCATATAAGCATAAATTATATTTGGAATTTGATTTAATTGTATTTACTGTTTCATATATAATGAGCGGCAAAACAAGCATTTTATATAAAGGGGTAGCAAATAGTATCCCAAAATTAGTGTTTTATTTTGGCAATTATAGAATTCCGGCCAACGATTTTTTAAAAGTGGCAGGAATTTGCTGATATGCACAAATTTACCCTATTTATTATTTAAGTGACTATACTTGTGTAATTCAGTTAAATTAATGCAAGAATGTTTACTTAATTTAATTAGGTTAAACACAGTTGCAATAAGTGTTATGGGATTTATAAATAATATAGTTTGGGTCTGATTTTAATATAAATTAATTTTATATTTTATATTAATGTACTTTACATGTACAGATAACATGTATTATAAAATTAATGTAATTTATATATTTATACATATATGTAATATATGCAGGTGAAGTGCAATACAAAATTATATGTGCAACGTGGATGGTACAAATTAGACAAAATCGCAAATTTAGTCCTAGATTATAAACACATTTATAAAATAGTTATGAGTTTTTAAAAATAACTTAACTTTTTGTTACATTAAATTAAAATACCCAAAAAAAGAAAAAGAAGAAGCCCAATATTTTTGAGTTTATAGTCAAATTAAATGAAAATTTATGTATAAATACATCAAATATAAAAAAAGCATTTTAATTATTCCAATATTATATGTTATTGTGACTAAAAAAATGATATTTGAGTCGTACGTTTGTCGTTGTCAATAAGAAGTACTGCCTAACGAACAGTTCCGCCTGTGAACATCAGCAACGTGGCCAAACGGACATCGCTCAACCCAACAACCATACACCGATTCATTTATACATAACCAAACAGGCCCCTTCGCTTTCGGCCCACCTATTCATTATATACAACCAAACAGCCCCTTATCCCATCAAGAAACTTCCATCATGACCTTCAACTATACCACAATTTAATGAAGTCAGATACTGTCTGTCGTATTTTGTTTTAGTGATCCAAATACTGTGTAAACTTAATTATATATTCTGGAACAATTAGAAGGAAGAAAAGAATTATATTAATTAAAAGCTAATAGCTGACGCACGCTCCGTGTGCTTTTAATTCAAAAGTTTTTATTATATTCATTTAATTAAATAAGTAAGAGGAAAGTCAATTGAATAATTTATCAAAGTTAAGTATTTCAATAAGATAACTACTCATAATTTATGACACTATACTTTTTTAATCCTATAAAATAAGGCTAGAATTTATTTTGATACCATAATTATGGTAAGTGTCGTTTTTACTCCCATAAAATTAATAATTACATATTTTTTGTTACAAAAAGTCACGTACGTTGTGATTTTGACACTCATTATTTGAAACTAAAAAGACGTAATTTTAAGACTAAAAAAAAATCCCAAAATCATATTTTTTTGGAACTAAAAGGACGTGATTTTAAGTTTTACGATACTAGAAGCGCCACTTTCATATTTATGGTACCAAAAAGAATTCTGGCCTTGTTTCATTTGACTAAAAAAATATTCTGTTCCATAATTTATGGTTTAGTTATACAAATCACCCCGTCTTTTACGTAATTACATAAATACCTCTGGTGGCAAAAAGCAAGGGTAGTTTATTTAAGTGATAATTATATTTACACCCCCTCATCTATTGTCATTTTACGCAAATCGTTCTTGCCTTTTTAAAAATTACAGAAACTACCCCTAACAACCTTTAAAATCCCAAAGTATCTCTGTTGACTTGATTAAACTTTTATTTAATTTTTCAATGACAGAAATGGCCTAAGGTATCTTGTAATTACCAAAAGGAAAAGGATGTGTCAAAGTACTGTTTATAAGGATGATAATATGTTCACGTATATTTTTTTATTATTTACACTTATTTTTAATTTAAATTAAAATTATTTTATTAACTTTTCTTAATTAAATCTTTATATAAAAATACATCTTTTAATAATTAAAATATTCAATTATAAGTTTAAATTTTAAAAAATTATAACACTTCTATAAGTTTTGAAAATTATTAAGATTACAAAATTATTTATTAGCTATTTTTTATTTATAATCAAAATTTTATTAAAATTAATAAATTATAATTTAAATAATTTATGCACTTTATAAATTATATTAAAATTAGTAAAATAAATAGTTTATTTATTACAAAAATATTTTAAATTATTAAATTATTTTTTTAAAAAATTATTCATTCGTTCCAATCCTATCGTCCCTCAACTCCAGTCTATGCCGTCATACTAATCATCCCCATAAATATTACTTTAACACCTTCTCTATTTTTTGGTAATTACAAAACACCCCTGACAGTATTTCTATCATTGAAAAATTAAATTAAAGTTTGACCAAGTCAACAGGGACATTTTGAGGTTTTAAATGCTATCAGAGGTGGTTTCTGTAATTTTAAAAAAATAGGAATGATTTGTGTAAAAGAATAATAGATGAGGGGTGTAAATATAATTATTCCTAGGGAAAAAAAAATTGTTAAGAGAACAACCCACGTTACACAATTATAAAAAAAAAAAAAAGAAAAAACATACATTTGGTCATAAATGTGAAAAATGGAGCTGAATTTTTCTCAAGCTACTAAAATTTTGGTGGATTTGGGGATAAAGGGTGAGAGACCAACTCTCTACATGAGGATGGTTTCCCATTTTCTCCATTTGGTTACTTGCAAAAAAAGAAGTATTTCTAGAAAGACAGCCACGAAATTGGGTTAGAATCTTTGTGTCTAAAGCTCCCAATTCACTAAGAAACAAAATCACAATCTGCACCTTATCTCCCATTCTATGCAATTAGGCCCCATTTTTATTACATTTTCTTTCTGGTTTAGTCCTACCACACACATCTTTTTATGCAATTAGGCCCCATTTTATCACTTTGAATGTCCTCTCTAATTGGTTTGTACTCGATTTCCTGGCACACAACCTCTTCTTTTTCTTGTTTGTGATTTTTTATGAAAGCACGTTACATGTATACAAATAAATATGTTTACATGGGCACTTGTCTACAGATGTACGTCTCCTCATCAAACGTTATTTATTTACATTTTTTTCTCTTTTTCCTAATATTCTCTTAATGGTCCAAGCATTGAGGAATTCTATTTATGGTAAAGATATTGAAAATCTAGGATCACAAGTAAAAATGTAAAATTTGTTATTTTATATGAGTAAATTGAAGGACCACCAATGATCAAATTAAATAAGAAATAATTACAGTTACACCCCCACATATTGTTATTTTATATAAATCACCCTTAATTATTTATAAAAACCACCCCTGTCATCTTTTAAGACCCCAAAATACCCCTGTTGACTCGGTCAAGCTTTAATTTAATTTTTCAATGATAGAAATGCCCTTAGCCCTTAGGGGTGTCGAAGTAATATTTATGAGGATAAATAATATATTTCGTAATATTATTTATTATTTATATTAATTTTTAATTTAAATTAAAATTATTTTATTAACTTTTATTGATTAAATCTCTATATAAAATTACACCTTTTAATAATTAAAATATTAAATTAATTAATTTATAAATTTAAAATTAAAAAATTATCACACTTTTATAAGTATTTAAAATTATTTATCCTCTATTTTTGTTTATAATTTAATTTTTTAAGATTAATAAATTGTAACTTAAAATAATTTATGCAGTTTATACAAGTTATACTAGAATTAGTAAAATAAATAATTTATTTATTAAAAATATTTAAATTATTAAATTATTTTTTAAAAATTATTAAAAAATAAGTAAATGTTTTGTAAACAAAATTGAGTTACTTTACAGTCTCTCACACTTAATAAACAATATAGATACATGTAATCAAGCGTAGTTTAGGACCACAACGCAATAAATATTTGGAACTTGGCCTAGTTCTACATTCAGTCTTCTGAAACGGTGTTGCTATTTACATAGATAGACTTTTCTAAATATTCTGTCAAAACTATGCATCAATCTGACAGTAACGACAAATTCAAATCCTAAGGAGGAAATTAATGTATCTATTTGACATTAGTACTAAAATTCGAGTACCAAAATAAATTTTCCACTACGGAACCACAAATTCAAACATCTAACGTTCAAGGTTTGAATGAGTGATAACAGTGAACAAGAAAGAATGGGTGAAGAAAGAATCAGTCTTCCCAGTATTCTGCTACAAATGCTAAAACTAGTGTAGGTAAACCCCTGCTACAGAATTAGAACTCAAACTTTCAGGGTCAGAATGAGTACTAAGAGGTACATCTTAGGTGACTCGCAGAACTCCGAGGCCCTGGAGTCCAAAATGATCGACACCCATTCATTTTTTATGAAACTTATAGAAGAGAAGTAGGCATGGAGTGTGGTCACTCTGAGACTCCGCGGACTATAAATTTTTGGTGCTAATAACCGTTGTTTGTGAAACTAAAGTTACCAGAGATCAACTCACTAGTCCTACTCTATTGCGCGAGTGCCTGACTACAGTAGTCGAACACCTAGAGAAGAATTACTGATACTAACAAAAACCTGTGCACCCACAATATGGTATTAGATGATGAATGTATTCAACATGGAAAGGAGACTGAACTGTTCGTGGTAATAACCAACAATGATAAACTGTGAAGGCCCTTAAAACCATCAGCAATTGAAGCTGGATCTTGAATTAGAAGATAAAGAGGGATGAAAATTGGATTTGGACGGGTCAAGGGGACCAAACATCATAAAAGAAAAAGTGGCTTCCATTAAAACTTCATGTTATAGAATTCATCATTCACAAAAAGAACTAGCATGGTTCTGAAAATTAACTGTTACAAGTCATGAGAAAAGCGGAAATCTCTGCTCACCAGAGGCATACGAAATTATTTGCCTTTTCAATGGTGCAATATAATGAGCCCCTTGGAATGCAGCAGCACGCAGTACATTGAGTGGTCTGAAATCAACGGAATATGCCTTCTGAAAGCCATCCAGAATTGCCATCATTGTCAAGTTTGCAGGTCTCCTGTCTGATTCATATCCTCTTAGCAATGACACCTGAGTAACCATGGAACGGTCATGATTTAGATAAATGCTCATGTCCTACAAATTGTCACATCTTAAGAGCTGGAATAACAAAGGAAGATTACGGAATGCTTATACTGACATGTACCCTCAGGTTTGGGTATTACGGATTAAACGAAAAAAAGAAAAAAAAAAAGAGGGAAAGGCCTGCGTATTGAAAAATTATGTTGCCATTCTTGCTCATATTTTACATTACATATTCCACATAAAAAACCGGATGCTGTGGGTGAATTTATGATGTAAAGTTGGACTGCATTGGGCATCTTAATTGTTTAAACCAGATGGTGTTTTTGTAACATGCTCAAACCTTAAGCGATATCTATGTCATTATGCCAAGGAATGTTAGCATACCTCCCCAATATCAGATCCAACTGCAATGCCTTCAGCAATAACCTTTGCAAGAGAGAATGCATCTCCAAATCCCATATTAACTCCTTGACCAGCCAAAGGATGAACAGTGTGTGCAGCATCACCGATAAGAACAACACGTTTTAATGCATAGCTAGTAGCATGATTCAGAGACAGTGGAAACACCATTCTTTCGGAGGCTACTTTAGTCACTCTGGGAGGAACTTCAAAACACTCATTGGTGGATACTGTTGTATCTCCAGTGAGCCAAGAGAATGCAGCTCTGCCACCAAACAGTTGAGAATTTGGATGTGGGCCATAGCCATTGTCAAGAGCACGATCTATTTCTCTCACAAAATCAACTTCTGACATGGATTTGCGGTTCAATGACTCTTCAGGGGTCATTGTCCAGACGATATTGCTGAAATTGTCCCCAATTGGCAGAAGTGCAATAGGGCCATTAGGGAGAAAACATTGCCAAGCACAATGGTTTTCCTCCATATGCTCTACAGTACATATAATTGCATTCTGAGAATATTTCCATCCAGTTGAATTTATTCCCGCTAACTCCTTAACTCGTGATTTGGACCCATCAGCTCCAACCTTCAGTGAGCACCATATAGCAGGAGAGCTTAATTCAATATCTTTTAAGCATTAAGAGTAGATTGATGGTTTTTTCTTACAGATATAAGGAGAAATTTGAATAGTTAAGCTCTACATGAAACTTACCACTAATTTGGCGTACAAGCTATTCCCATCACTCAGTTCCAATTTAGCTAAAGATCCATGAGGACTTGATGCGGATCTTGAATGTATGGTCATTGAGCTTAATCTGGAAGGATATATTTTCTGCTGGAAAGATGTGTTCTGTAACAAGTATAATGTCACTCAAAAATAGCGAGGATACACAATAAAATCTTCAAATTAAAGTACAAACAATTAATGAACCTTGCGAATATTATGAGTAATTGGCAAGACTTGCTGAAAATTAACAAAAAACTTTCATCAACAAACACTATTCCAGGCCTCAAGAAAGCATCTTACTCTATAATAAGGAAGATGATCTCTCCTTGGGGTTATTATAGTGACAGACTATACTTCCCTTTTCTGAAATTATCAAAGCCTCCGCTCCAAGTTCTCTTCATTGTGAAGAAAAGGCGCAAAACGAAAGTTCCAAACTACCCTCACTTAAATAAACCAATAAACAAATAAAACTTAAACAATTATGAGGACCTTCCATAGGAATGTTTACCTTCAACCCCTTTCAAGTTTACAATATTTTCGTGCCTATTCTCCTTAGTCTGCAGAAATATAAATGTGTATCCGTTTTCAGTCTGGTTATGCTAATATGTTATTGTTATCTTTTCAAAAATGCGTATCGGAATGTCATTCTGAAACTACAGGATTGGGCTTTAATAGTTGGTCTCCTGTGTGAAGATGTAACAATGTTTTGCTAGTTTGACATCTGACGTGTGGCAAATAAGCTACCTTATTTAAATTATTTACCAGAAATATAAGCACTGCATTCTTCATTTTTGTTTTTCTTTTTTGCCAGAAATATAAGCACTGCATTCTTCATTTTTGTTTTTCTTTTTTGCCTTTTCATTTCTTCTCTTCATTCTTTCAAATATTATTCCTTGCTGTTACCAACAGAGGCATAACCATGCATGACATTGTAATTATTAGCTTTCTTCTATATGTAAAAAACAAACATTTTCCAACATTTAAGTACCTGTAAGCATGATAATAAAGATCTATGAAGCACTTTATTCTCCACAACGCACCTAAATGAAAACCACAAACAAGATTATGTGATCATTACAGGTTTCATTACGGAAGGAGACAGCTGCAGAATTGTGCTTACCCTAGTATTTCTTTGTTAATGTCTCTGGCATTGTACCTTGTATATCCAAAACCAGTGTAATCCCAAACCTAGAAGAAGACATTCATCAAATTCAGATGTAAACTGTTCCAACAATCCTTAGCAACATTTTTCTAATTTTAAGTAGATGACAAATTACTGACCATATGATATTATAATAGAGCAAGTTAAACACATTAGGATTGTCAATGCAAAAATTAAATGAAAGAAGCACTAGAAAGCAAGATAAAGATGACATGTAAGATGGAGGGAGAAACTATTTGCAAGCAAGGAAGTGAGAGCAAACTTAGGACATCAGAATATTCCAGTATTCCTTCTTTATCTATCAATATATGAACAATGAGAAAATAGGCCAATTTTTTAAGTGATACAGAAGTAAAACAAATCCAGCTGATGCACACAAATCCTGCCTCTATTTAACCTACTGAAAGAAGAAATCAAAATCTTAAAATTACATTTTACAGGCATAACAGTTTCCTTTTACCTGCTCCAAGTTACATATATTTACTCACAACAAGTTAGAGCATGTTTCAGAGAACAAATCTTGGAGAGAGATGCTGGTCTAGAAGAAAAATTCCCTAGACCAATCTTATCGCCAAAGGACCTTAAGAAACAAGAAAATTCATTTTCAAATCTCAATATCATTTTCCTCCCTACAAGAGCATGGATATCACTTTAGTCTGTGATTCTGGTGACCTGAATAGTGCTGAACATTTCATCTTACGATTATTTCTAACTGCACAGAAATGGGTCTTGGTGTGTGATTTTTCTTCTTT
>NC_026154.1:3709829-3742622 GCF_000512975.1 Sesamum indicum
CTTTTCCCTTGGGGGGGGGGGGGGAGGAGGTGTTATGCCAAACCAATCATAACACAAATTACAAAATATTACCTGCATCTTATCAAAGTAGGCATGCCGATGCTGTTCAACATACCTCCAGGCACCTACATCTGAAAGGAATAGCTAGGATACTTGTACCAGTTCACACAAAAGAAGCTTATTTTATTCATTTGAACAAGTAATGCAGCTCCAAGTAAGCCGATTGATATAGAAATGCTATAGCTAAAAGAAATATAAGCATGCATATATTCAGGATGTAATGCAGGAAGAACACCATACTTATCTTCTTCTAGTTGAAAGCTAAGGTAGTCAAAAGAACATCAATGATATCGGGATGTGGCACACAATTGGAAAGGAATTAAAAGATTCAGACCTCATTGTAAGGCAGCTTTGATCAAGTACCTGTAAAGGGAGTATGCCTTTCACAAGACACAGACTGGACTATGGATAAGACTGAGAAACAAACAATTAAACTGGGGTTGTGAGTGGGGATGAGATGAGTGATTTAAGTCTGATAATCATTGTGAGAGTAAAAATCAGAGTGATTTAGAATTGGAGGATGACCCATTGAAGGGTTCATTAAATAGAGATGCATGTCTGTTGCCTAGTGAAACTGGTAGCAAGGTCAAGTTAGAAAAGAGTATGATCTTTGTAGATATCAATGCATTTAGAAAAACCCTGAAAGACTTTGTGATTCAAGAGGGTTTCAAAATAATGAGGATGAGAAATGAAAAAACAAGAGTGACAGCTCCTTGTAGTGTGAAGGACTTCCCTTGGAGAATCAATGCAGCTCCACAGGTAGATGGTGTCACATTTTAGGTTAAGACATGTGCCTAATCACACATGCGTTAGGTCAGATCCTACTAGAGATGCAAGTGCTGATTAGGTAGCTACAAAGATTGACAGTGTGTTGAGGGAAACCCAGGGATGAAGACTAGAGGTGTTAGAAATGAACTTCAAAAATTTGGTGTCAAGCCTCGGTACAGCAAATCCATAGGGCTAAGAAGAAGGCCTTGGAGTCAATAGAGGGTAGCTACATTAAGTCATTTGGGAAGAAGCCTTATTATTCTAATGTTGTGTTGGGAAAAAACGAGGGGAGTGTGGTAACCTTTCAGTGTGATGTAGATGAGCCACAGGTCATCCCTTCTGCACCTGTTTTTAATAGATTTTTCTTGGGGTTGTCTGCATTGAGAGATGGAATACTCCATTCCTAGGCTTTGATGGATGCCATTTGAAAGAGCCATTTGGGGGTTTATTACTAGCTGCCATTGTGTTAGATTGGAATAACAGGTTATTCTCTGTTGCCTTTGCTGTTGTTGAGTCAGAATGCAAGGAATCTTGGAGCTTTTTCTTTGAGAATTTGTCAAGTATGGTGGGAGGATTCTCAGTTGACAAGCCATGGGCATTTATGTCTGACACCAGAAGGTAATGTTGCATTCCCATCTTTTTGCTGTTTGTTCTGCATGTACTGGAAGATGGACTGAAATGTAATGCATGTAATTCCTAGGGATGTATTTGTTATGTTGTATATAAAGATGGACTGAAATGTAATGCATGTAATTCCTAGGGATGTATTTGTTATGTTATATATAAAAATGGACTGAAATGTGATGCATGTACTTTTTATTACTGTTGCTGAAATGTAATATGAGAATATATTTCATTGTTTAGGGATTGGTGGAGAAATAAACGAGACTGTACCTCATGTTATTAACAGGAGGTGTTGGCATGCATTTGATCATAGATTAAAAAAATGATCATGTCACCAACAATCTCTCTTAATCCTTTAACCATTGGGTGGGGGAACTTAGAAGTAAACCAATTCTAACATTGGTGGATGGATTGAGGGCCAAACTAATGTGTAGATTGCAGAAAAGAGAAGAGAAGGGCAGCAAATGATCTGGTATTCTTGTACCTAATGCAGTTAAGGAATTGAACAATATTAAAGAGGAGTCCAGGACATGTCCGCATGAGTTTGAAGTTCAAGACCAAAATATTAACTACATCATAAACTTGAGGGAAAAAATATGTAATTGCCAAGTTTGGGATATATATATAGGATTCCTTGTAGGCATGCAACCTTAAGGATAAATCACAGAAGGGAGGATGTAGAAAGTTATTGTGACAATAGGTTTTCCTTGGATAAATATATGAAATCCTACAAGTACTCTATACATCCAGTACTAGATCAGACCTTTTGGCCTTTGGGAGTGGAGGTTACCCATACTACTCTTCTGTCTCCAGTTATTAAGAGAATGCCAGGTAGGCCAAAAATAAGAAAAGCAGAAGGAACCTGGTGAGGCACCCAATGCATTTAAAAGATCAAGCATAGTGAGGTGTAAGGCTTGCAATCAATTAGGGCATAACACAAGAACATGCCCAAGCATTCAATTCAGGTCAATGCATTTTGTGTTTTACAATGCACCAGTTTCTTCAGCTTTAATATTAACTGTATTTTCTTGCTATTTTAGGTTCAGAACACTGGAAGTGACTGAGACCTTCATGTTCCATTATCACAGCCAACAACAAAGTGGAGGAAATCGAAGTGTCAAACAGAAGCTCTAGTTGGTAGGAAAGGAAATTTGCAGTGCCTTTAGCAACTGTTAACACAAAACCGACTAATGCCACAGTGTCCCAGCCACCAGTACAAGTTTCATCCTCCCAACCTTCCAAAGCAAAGGAAATGCCTTCAATGCATGCTGTTCATCCTTACAACCACAACCATCCTCATATATTGGAGTAACATATCTACCACCAAGTTTCCCCACAAAGGGAGACAAGGTGCAAGAATAAGAATGATGACAAAGAATCCAATGAAGCATGCACACAACATTGACTCTTATATAACCTTTTAAACAAATGATGTATTTTGGACAGTTTATGAAAAGCTTTAGTGATGCTTTTGAAACTAACGATGTTTGAACCTAGATTGACATTTTGAAATATTTCATGTTTGGGATGATTTTAATAGAACGATGTATTCCTTTTGTTAAGTCAGCTTTGAATTAATTTTGTTGTGATGTTCAGCTGTGAAATATTGTTGATGAATTAATTATGTTATGATGTTCACTAAACTATAGAATTTTGTACATTTACAATCACCATTTCTTTCATTTTAGTAAAAAGAACATTACAATTTCATTCAACAGTCAATATCAAAATAACAATTTAGTCTATCTAATAATTACAATACTTACATAAGGTCATTTTGGTCATTTCACCCATAAAAATGGATGGAAATGAGTTATTTGTTATACAATTACAAACCTTAAGGGGGTATTTGTAATTTTTAGAAAAGCTAGGGGTATCCATAATTATGTAAAACCTCATGGGAGGTCATTGTAATTTACCCTACTTTAATAGATATTATGATTTAAATTGTACAATTATAATATAGAAATATACACCAGTAGAAACAGATACTTATATATAGTAAGTACTAGGAATTGTAATAATATTTTAGGAGAAATAAGTTTGAAAGGGATATGCTTGGTTTGTTTCTGGAAACAACAAAACCAACTTAAAAATGGAACAGAAGATAGAGAAAGCATTGAAGAAAAAACTTATGATGAATCAAGCTACACTTTTACATGCTGGAAGGGTAAAGTTGGACTAGAAAATTACTTAGACAAATTAGCAAGGCTTCAGTGAGGAAAAACAATGTTGGAATACAAGTTGACATGCTTTTATATTGTGGAAAATACAAGAGTAACTTTGCATTATTGGAGTTACCCTTTCATCCACCATAAGAATGGAACATTTAAAAAGTTTATTCAGGAATTTTTTATGCCTCTGGTCCCATCAGTAGAAACTAAAACAACATGAAATGCTAACATCAAGAGAATTTATGACTTCTCACAGTCAGTTGGCCTCTAGATATCCAACAGGCTTGAACTAAAAGTCATCACCCCTATTTGCCAAAGGAGCTTAGGAAAAGGAAAACCAAATAGAGGAATCCCAACATCTCCCTCCCTGCAATACTCGACAATCCCCACCAAACACCTTTTTCCCCCACTCATCGGCTTTTCTTATGTGCATGTGGGTTTTCTTTCTGTTGCTTGCTGTAGGTGAGGAAAGGCCAATATTGTCCTAGGCTAACTAGTATTTATTCAAGTGGACTGGGACTTAAAGTAACCAACATTAGGGTTGAAGCAGGAACTCAAGTTAAGGCTTTAATTATCATTTAGGGGTTTAATCCACCCAGTGCATCTGTAAGTTCTTGATGTCTTATGAATAGGTATCAAATATGGAAACTATCAATCACTTCTTATATTAAAAGTATATTTTGACTTTCTAGACATAGCATATTATTCGGGTAAGTATTTCTGAATGATATTAGATAAGTTATTATAGGCTTTTAACTCCTTAAAGAATCAAATGTTAACTGATACTTGAGACCAAATAAAAAATTGATTATGTAAGTAATACCTTTAAAAAGATCTATTGTAGCTGGCGTGACAGTACTAACTCTTGGATCTGGGGGATCCTCTTTCTGGATGCAATCACCATTCAGTAATGCTGGATTGCTATCAATGATGGCAACATTTAGTTGGTTTGTCAAGGGCATGCGTGCTGCAAGCATATAAAGATGATGTATTATTCAAATTGGCATGAACAAACGGATTGGTCTTTATTGTAAAAACTAAGAATGAACAAATTTTCAGTAAAATCCCACTTCTGTGTCCTCAAGGCCCTCACACTCAGAAGATAAATAAGAGTCAATGTTGGGCGGAAAAGAAAAAATTTAGGCAACTATAGAAGGGACAAAAATTTTATATCATTGAAGGACAGGTCACTTGAAAGTTCAAACTCTTCACAAACAAGCTAAATATACAAACATAGAAGAGCTGAAGGTCTAGGAGCTCCTTACCAAATGCATGCAGATGTTTATAGATTTATAGCCTCACGCAAATGTAAGCCAGTCTTAGATCAGAGGTAATAGCTGAAGAAAGAAAGGGTGGTTTAAGAGGCACACAAGAAGCGTAGCCATTTGCAGAGAAAAGTTCATAATCCTAGTTCTGCGGCTCACTGAAGACATTCATTATTAATTAAGTCAAAATACAGAGATACTTTCAAATAATTCATACTTATGTGGTTCATAAAGACCATATAAGAATCTCAGAACATGATGAGATTAAGATATTGAGAAACTATAATAAAATATATTTGAAAGGCAATAAGAAAATAACAATTACCCAAAGAGCACGCCAGAGCCATGCCAACCATGCCACCTCCAACAATAGCAACATCATGTATCGGAATATTACTGTGGTGTCCATGCTTGTCTGCGACCTCCTAGGGATAATATAACAATTCAGGCAAATTTTCATGCACAGAACACTTCCAAAATTGTAAGATACACATTACTCGGAGAAATTCAGTTTTCTGTTAACATTATATAAGACCAATAACCTGAAACTAATTACAGAGATGGGCTTTGATTATGATTTTTCTTCATCATATATCTTCTGAATTTTAGACCCTAACTTTTAGCTAGATCAAATAAGATATATTCTTCTGCATATGGAATTCACTAACCTTTTCTCTTTCATTATGTATCTTCTCAAGTTTAGTATTTCTATCGTCGGTCAGACGACTCAAATCCAATCCATTTGAGGAACATATAGTACCTTATCCAGAAAAACAATCACCATAGAATCTTACCAAACAACAGGAAATAGGTATTCCATGATAATATTTTCTTTTTTAAGGCCACTTCCACATATGCATGTTTCTACTTCACAGACAATAGATAACTCTTAAGAGATTTAGAAGAGTTAAATACAATACCAACACCACCTCCTGGAAAACAGCAAAATACCTACGCCTCCCATCTTCATTGCTTAATTACAAAAATCTCACAGCTAAATATGCTCCGTCCTGATTGAATCCATGAGTGACCATTTTCCCGTTGACTAAAAAATTCAAAGATAATTACAATTTATTCAAGGAACATTATATGTTCTGTCAATGGTCATATATATGGAGCTTATGCGCTTATAACTTTTCTGTAGCTAAAGATTGCCTTTGTAATAAGAGCAATTAAATTTTGGTTGACTCATAACTTCTAGAATAACTTGGATATAAAAATCATTTTTCACCTACCCCCCAATTGTGTAGAAGGTGTTGGATCTTGGAGTTGCTCTTTAAATAGACTGTCAATCTTACTTCCACTGAAACAGTGTCCCCCCCCCCCCCCCATCGTGCCCACCTTTTTTTTCTTTCTCTCTTCCTCTTCTATGTTGTCAATTCTCATCCTCTTGCCTATGTTGCCTCCCTATCTTTTTAACATTGCGTCCTCCCTCTGCTCCTCACCATATCCCCCTTCCTCCCTGTTTTATTGTCTTCCTTCATATGTAGTTTAGTTTTTCCTACTCCCCTACCTCAGTTAAGCTGAAACAACAGAAAATAATTAAAAAGAAATAGACAAGAAAAGAAAAGTGGACGAACTTACTCAACTTTTGTCTTATATAAAACTGTGTCTTATTTCTTGAGACACCTCTCTTTTACATTCATCCTACCACTTGAATAAGTCATTTTCTTTAACAATCAAGAACGGGTGCTGGTATATAATCTATACAAGGGAGGAGAGCCAACTGGAGCCACACAACGCTAATCTTTTTGGTTGACTTTTCATCAAATGGCTACATCTCTGGGATTGTGTTAACATTTTACCCTCTTTGCAAATCTAGTTATTACAAATTCATCCTTTCTAAGATTCAAAATTTACAAAGGACACCTTGGTAAACAGAATAGGAGGCATCAAGAGCAAAATAGAAAGTTCACTAAAACTTCTTGCTGACGTCATCATTTCGTCCAAAATCTTAACTAAAGTGCAGGTTTGCTAAACAGGGTAAATTCATGGGGAGGGTATGGTGATTATGAAAGAATAGAAGGAGTTGTAAGTAACTATTTCATAGGGGAGGTAACTATGATCAGCAATGAAATCAAGAAATTTGCTCCCAGAGCACCTAGGGAGAAAAGTAAATCATATGAAAGGATAAGGTGTGTGGTTACCATGCAAATGAAACAAAATTATCATATCAGCATGACGACGAGATGAGGTAGCAAATGTACAAGAGGAAATAAAAAATGAGGAAGCCCCAAGTAGATCTCTACAGTTGTCCAATAGCTCAGGAAAATGGAAATAGTACATACAGAATAAAGTTATTATTACTAACTTGAGCACTATCTGCTCCAGGTAACTTGACACCTGCATCACTGCATAATGTCCTCCGGGCCAATCTGAAGGCATGGAAATTGAGTGCCACTTGTCTTGCAGTTATCCTAGCGGCAAACACAAAGAAAAAAGAGTAAGGGCTCCAACACAAACTTATTAAAATTAGTTCTTTGATGGACTAAACATACTATATAAAAGAACCAATAAAAGTAAGCTCCGTAATTACATGGAAAGTAATATGTGAAACAACGTGATCAGCTCACAAGAAAACAAACAGACATAAAGATTATGAGATATTTCTACAAACATTTGTCCTCTTAACAGACAAGCATAAATCTTAAATATCCAAATACATAACCTCAAAATAGTTTCACCTCTGAAAAAATCAGAAACAAAAAAAAAAAAAAAAACAAAAAGTCATATGTATGTTCAAACTCAAAAGGAGACAATATTATTCCATCTTACAACAAACAGATTTCTATATATCCTACTTTAAGCACTCACATTCACATACACATACATTTACTTAGATTGATATACAAACAAACCACACCATGAAGAAGCATTATTTAGACATTCAACCCCAAAGGTCGTAATTCCACTGACCTTAAAATCCCAACTGAAAACTCCATTTTTCTTTGCAACAACATATGCTAATCGGAGTTTGTCACCCAAAATTCATTGTATGTTTTTCAGTAGGAGTATGGTTAGTTTTTCTTAAATTCTTCTGCAAAAATTGAAGAGAGAAGTCTTGACATCTACTTTGGAGTTCTTTTAGAAATCAATGAATTGCATAAGAACTTCATTTTCTACAAATTAAATCATTCATGGGCTAACTACAACCTATTTCTTTCCCAGACATATGACTGGTGCCCCAAGAGCCCCTAAGCCATTGAACCCGACCACCACCCTTCTCTTTCTCTGATTCAGCATATAAATAAAAAGGTCGGAAAAGGAAATGTAGAAAATTCTATGAAATCCAGATAACACAAGACAACAAAATGCATGTGGGAAATTAAGAAAAACGGGGGATGGAAAGGCAACAAGACTGACATTCACGATTGGGCCTGAGAAAGGAGTGGTGTGTGAGCAGGGAGAGGACAGAAATCCAAGGAAGGAATTATGTTTGCTAAAGACGAGGAAGGCACCAGAAGACAAAGCCCACCAATCAAGCAAAGGGCAAACCTCTGTGTTAAGACTGAAAAGTAAAGTCTTGACAAAAACCAGCATCCCACCATTCACGATTTCATAATGCTGCACATATTTTTTACAATTATTTGCAAGTTCAAATGCTCTCTGGAAAATTTTCTAACACTATTCAATTCTTCCCATATGAAATTAGCAGCATAAAACTGAAACTAAACACATATATAAGCATAATACAACTTCAGGCCATAAAAATAATATGATTATTCTACGAAAATCCCAATTTCTACATATGTTAAAGATTCAGAATTCCATACTAATTGAAAATGAATATCTAAAAATTCTGAACAATTTACACAACGCATAAAAAATGATACAGAATTATACTAGTAGAAATACTCAACAAAAATCGTAACTTTTTCAAGAAAACATGCACATGCCGTCAGTACTTGTACTCCAAACAGCCCCCTTTTTGACAACTCATAATAAACTGTAGAAAAATCGCCTTACCTTAATTCAAGTAGCTGGGGAAAACTTAGCATGGCTTTCAAATTGAAATAGCTCACCACAAATCGAACCACCGGAAGCTGGTCAGCCAGTGCTGTTACAATAACCTCGAAATCAGGGTTTTGGAAGAGAAATTGGAAAGAAAGGAAAATCTTGTGAAGTATTTTCTGGAAGTAACTCTTTTGGTTGCAATTTCTCGTTAAAAATTTGATACCGATGTAATCTTTGGTTTGCAATTCCTCGTCCCAATCCGAGATTGCTTCTGATTTTGTATGATTTCTTCAATTTATTTGTATAGAGAGAGTGAACAATATAGAGCAATTAAGGATCGTTTCAGTGTGTATGTATGATTGGGTATACATGCATGTACATGTGTGTATATAAAGAAAAAGGTAAATTGCACGACGCCGAAAATTTTTCATAATTATAAATATTTTTTTTAAAATTGTAAATATTTTAAGAACTATTCTTGTGACAGATAATTGTAAGAGAGTATTTATTAGGATATAGGCCCGTATATTTTAATTAACTAAACTGATCGAACCGAATTTTCGATTAACCAAAAATCCGGTTCGAGATTTTTAAAAATCGAAAACCGAACCGTAATGGTTCTGTTCAGTTAAAAATCGATAAAATTCTTTTTTTTAAATAATATATATATATATATATTATATTTGAACACTACTTTCAAAGTTCAACCTCAATACTTGCAAATTTGACAGTGCAAAATCACTTTAATACAAACTTAACACACAATCAATGAATCAAACAAAAAAAAATAAAAAATTTCTATTAGGCATTTGTCAAACACCTTCAACGTAAAAATTATAAGTCAAATTTTTTTGAATTTTTTTTCTTTATAATAGAGCAAAGTACCACTTGATGGAGAAGATTGGTGGAGAGAGCTCTGCCGCTGGCTGAAGAGTGGAGGAGGTCGCGCGTTGTCGTTACCTGTGTTCTTCCGTCTTAGTTCTTTCTTTTCTTTATCTGAGAGTCTGACTATCTATATATATTTTATACTAGCATATATTAGTAATATAGTATTAAACAAATATAATATATATATGTATATAATTACAATACTTTGGTTCAGTCCGGTTCGTCCGGTTTAACCGTTTTATGCACACCCCTATTAGAATATATATAAATTTAGAGAGATATTTATAATTTTTTAAATAATATGAAAATATTTGTAATTAGACAAATTTTAAGGAAGTCCCTTGTAATTTGCCCAAAGAAAAAAATATTATTTTAGACTTTTAACTTTGTCTAAATTTATTTTTGGTCCTCTGTCTTATACAATTATCATATATTTATCAATTTTAAGAGATATAATCCGAGTTAGAGTCTTTTTGCCAATTTTTGGCTCGAAAATTTCCAATTTGATCATAAATAGATAATGTATCGTGCACGTAACCAATATTCCGGCCAGCTTATCTACGTATTCTGCCGATAATTTTCAACTACGCTGAATTTGAAGAGAAAATAGATATAGTTTTGATATGGCACGCATTTGTTGTCGATGAAGTTTGAATTCAAATCAATTAAAATTATACCTGCTTATTTTGCCATGTGAACTAAAAAAATATATATAGATTTTCATGTCAAATCATGTGTAACAATCTGTATATCTGGAAGTATTTTAATATAATACAATCATTTACAGTGTTTTATTGTTACTTCAAATATAATATTTATCTTAATAATAGAATATCAACACAAAACATATAACTATATAATTATAAATTTTAGACCGCGAGCTGCTACGTAGTTCGACTTTTTACTAACATATCATCCACATTAATTTTCGTGTTTTTACAGGTTTAGTAGCACCTTCTGGCTTACAAGAGAGCTTCAATAAGGTTCAAATCCCTTTTGTAGCATATCTCTGAAAGTTTGTCCAGCGTAATGTGACTGTGCCACACCATCAATTTTGATCCATATAAAAAAAAAATCTAATTTAAACATGGTATCTGACAAGAATGTGGCTTAAATATTTGTACCTAAATCGAACATCCCACACTTTTAAGATAGATGTAAGAAAATCTATAACATTTCCATAACTCACAAGGGATTTCCTTACATCTTGGTGTGATATAGTTGAGAATTAATGTAGTTTATTGAAAGAATTGTTTCCCATAAATACTTACAATCTAGAATTTATGTCCATCTACTTCTTATTACTATTCTTACAATCACTAACTTCATTTAATTGAAATAAATAAAGAGTTGTGGTTAGATGAATAATGAAGAAAAACTCTTCAAACAATGCTCCATGTTTGCCGCTCTATTTATGCATCAAAACTCGAAAGAAAGTTTGAAGACTCAAGTAAATGAGTAAAAGGCATTTTTTATTATTGTCCAATTTTTGAAGTATGGTTATTACATTCATCTTGAACGGGCCTTTCTGTGTATTACCTTTCCCTATAAACTGATCGTTCTTAGTTCAAATTTCTTCAACGTGAAAATCCTAAATCTACTTTTGACCAACAATGAATCTGACATTAAGTTCTTTCGGATATCTAAAACATGCAACATATCAATCTTGATGGAGATCATCCACAATACCATCTTACCTATGTCAATATTGGATCGAGAAGAGTTTTTCGAGAATAGCTTCATTTTATTGTTTGGGATGTAAATGGAGAAACATCTTTTTGTTGAAACAGATACGACAAGTGGCTATAGTAACTATCCACCATTCTATTACGTCATTTACCAAATTGGCTTCAATTGAATCACAATAATGAGATCGACATCAAATCTCACATATATCCTCTTGTTCTTTAAGTAGTTCTTTAAACCCTTTTGTGGAAAAGTATTTCTTGATGCCATCTCTTTTATATTAGCACACGAGACTTTTTCAACTCCTTTCTTTAGGTACGTAGCAATATATAGGGTTACCGGCACTTGGAGTGAATGTCATTTCAACTATGTACTTGTAATCTTGTAACGGGTATGGGGTAGTTGTATAATTAAATCAAATTTCAAAAATATTTGATATAATTTACCCTTAAGATTTCATCACAGCATTGGTTTCGAGAAATCAAATCCGTCTCCTCTTTGATGTGGATAATTTTAATATGAGAAATCATATTTTTGGTCCCATATGTTAGGGCATTTTTCATCCATTTATTACGATTTTCTGACATTACATCCCATAAGTTGAAATTTTCTCAATTTTAGTCCTCACATGCATTTCTCATCCAATAATTAACAAAAAAACATACGAAAATGCAACCAGCCCCATCAATTATTGGATGTAAAATACACGTGGGGACTAAAATTGAGAAAAAATTCAACTTATAGAATATACTACTCCAACTTTTCTACCCAACATTCGAAACAATAGATCCACAAATACGAGCATGTGTGAGTGTGTGCGTGCATTACTCAATCATCATATATATATATATGCTTACAATTATGGCATTGAATTTTGGAGTTGGAAGCCAATGTGCGCAGAAAATAGGCAACATATATATTTTGATCACTAACAATCCGCTTGTCAATTTTAAGCTATACTCATTATGCCAATATTAGTGTGTGAAGATTAGGGACAACATTATTGTGCACACTATTATGAGTACAAAACAACACTTTATATCAGAAATTGCACACGCGCATGGTACTTTTTTTAAGCTTTCAACTTTCACTTTGTAAAAGCAAAATCATGCACAAAGCTTATTTTTTTTCAAAATCAAAAAAGAAAATCATCAAATATGCAAAATCAACTTAATTTAATTAATCCTCTTCTCTTTGACCTACCAAAATAAGGAAAAATCACAAGCCAATAGGAATAAAGATTGCAAACTGTGTCCTGTATATATAGGGTGCGGTAGTTTTAGTCCAGTAAAAAGTTGATTTGGTAATTTAATTCATCAATTTATCAATTTTTGGTGGTTTTGAATTTTTTTCATCGGAATTTTCAAAGTCTCCATTCACATGACGGGCACGTGGGAAAATCCTACAAAAAGTTCTTGATTCACGAACAAAATTGTTGAATCAATTTTTCACGGGACTAAAATTGCCAAACCCTGTACATACAAGATGGACATTACAATTAAAAAGGCCTCATTTTGCATCCTGTATATATGGAGATGTACCGTTCTGGTTCTGTAAAAAGTTGGATTTTGCAATTCAGTCCACCAATTTATTATTATTATTTTAATTGAGAATTTTCAGTCGAAATTTCAAAATCCCCAATCGTATATCTTCATAAGTGTACGTGGAAGAGTCCAACAAGTTTTTAAATTCCCAACAAAAAGAAGTCCTCGATCCAAAAAACTGATAACTTAGTGGACTGCATTACTAAATTAAATTCGCATAGGATCAAAATCACCAAACATCCATTTACACAAGATGAAAATTGCAATTAACCCCCCCCCCCCAAAAAAAAAAAAAAAGCAAACTCTCTATATGCATCAATGAATAGTATATAGGTCTTTAATTATTATAACTTTTTATCTATTTAGTTATTTATTTTATTTTTACCAATTTCACCTTGATAATGAGTGCAAAGGCATAAGGAAAAGAAAACAATCAATAGTGGGTTAGAGGCATGAGTATTTGATCTATGATTCTATGTTATAAGTGAACTTAAAGACATCTATCTTTTCCACTTCACTATAGCCCTACCAAAAATTCCATACCTTAAAAGATTAAAAAAAATTAAAAAAAAATTGTTCAAATTTGATTCTAGACTGCAGTGAGTTCAGTTGATTAATTATATGATAATAGTACAACTATAATTAAAAACTGGGATTCCTGAAAATTATAAGTAGTGGATTATTTAATTTCTTCAAATTATTATGACAATATATAGCACAACATACTCATTATTGTTCCTTTAAAAAATCAAGATAAAATGATGAATAAAATGTGTTAAATTAATTTGCTAATACCAATAATTTAAATATTATGAGTTAAAATAATATTGAATATGCTTTCCAAATTTTACCATAAGTAATTAGAAATGTTAAATTTCTATGGAAATATTATATAAATTGAAAAGGGTGGATTTATGTAATTATTTTTATCAAAAATATTGTTCTGCCTTCGGCATAACTAACAATTGTAGTTATTTTTAAGACGATTTTATTTATTTATTTTATTTTAAAAGAGGATCAGAATTGATTTTTCAACTCTTTTTTGGGACACGAACCTGTGATTTATAGAAATAAGATAGCACCATTAAATCACATGATCGTCTCTTAAAATATATCTGTAGTGAAAAAGAAAATTGTTTTTATACTTAAGCCATATCTCAACAAAAGTTTATGTAATTATCAAACCTCATTATGAATTTCAACTCAAATTAAAATTGAATGTTTATTCATTTTTACACCAATGTCAACAAATTAGTCCTTGTGTGACACTTAAGTGGCTACATATTCCAATAGTTAAACCACAACAAACATCATTTGTGGTAAGTACAATTTCTCAAATTTTAGAGGGTCTAATTTATTATTAGGCCAAACCTCATTTTTAGATTGTTTTTTGGTGTTTAGTAGAGATAAAGAAAGAAAAATAAAAATAAATAAGTATGTGTCAGAAATAGAGTGTATGTTTGGTTGTTTTTGGAGATAACTTAAGATAGGGTAAAATAAGTATTATATGTTTGATTTTGTATCTTGGACGACAAAATTCACTATTTATTATCAAATCATATATCTTATATATATATATATATATATATATTCTTGGTATGTGGCTTGAATTATATGTATATTATTGTATATATATTTGGATGAATTATGTTTAGGAAATAAAATTCACTGTTTATTATCAAATCATGTCTCTTTTATATATATTTATAATTGTATACGTATATTTTCAAATCCAATTTCAAAAAATTCAAACCTACAAAAACACAGTGTTAAAGATGAAAAAAATCCAACCTAACTTGCTGTATGTTTCCGCCATCTCGAAGGACAAAACATGAAACCAAACATAGTGGTAATTATCTTTTGTAATTATTGACACCTTTTAATACGTCAACCAATTATATGACGATAGATAAATGAAAAATCTATTTCCAACCAATGATATTTTAGTTTAGTAGTTATGATTGAGATTTTTAAATAAATGCGACTCTCACTATATGTGGGTATTTTTTTTATTTTATATGAATTTATTATAATTTATTCCATTATTCTTAGTTACATTAGGCTGCATTTGAATGAAATAATTTGAATTTCAAAAGGGATGTAAGGCAAGATTTCAAATGACTCTATATTAAATGAGTTTGAGATCCATTACAATGCCACATTATACACTATAAAATAAAAGTTCAAAAATTTGAAATCTTGTGGCATGAATTTATTCAAATAAATTTGATGAATCTGTTATTGTGAATTTAAAATTCTTAAATTCAAATTCATCGATCGAAACACAACATTAATAATGGATTAGTGATATATTCAAACGAATCAACGCATTGTTCCATTTATTGAAATATTATATAATCATATACTTACCAATCTAAAAAAAATAAAGAAAATATCATCTACTTCCATAATTACCTTGAATTTAGTCGACTGAGTTTGAGTTGGAATCTCACAACCTTACCCCACCAAAAATCCCAGCCCACTATCTTAACTGTGAAGCAAAACTCAATCATGGGGCATCAGTCATCATGCATGTTCAAGTTCTACATATATATAAAAGAAGATGCAGCAAAAATTCTCTACAATAATACCCTCCACCTCTCAGAAATCTTGCTAACCCTAGTTCAAGAAAGTACTGCCATGACGGATCAATAACCAGAAAAGGGCTAGCTGAAAACAAACAAACAGGCTGCTTGTTTAGGATAATAGTGATCTTGATCCTGGCGGCGCCGGCGCACAGCAGGTGCACCTCCCTAGTGTGCTCATGCTATGTGGCATCAAGAAACTCTGATAGCAGAGAAGAAGAGATCAGTAGAAGGTTTAGAAGCATTAACGACGATCGTCGGAAGAGGGTTACTGGTTCAGGAAATAGAGATGGAGGAATGCTGTTCATGGAAAGTCATGAATCAAGAGGTGTTGATAGGAGTAGTAAGAGCAGAAAGCAGGTTGAATCCGCAGCTCATCATCATGCTCCTCTCAAGAGTAATCTCAAGAAAACTGCATCGACGAAAGAGATAAATGGTAAGTTGAGTTCAGGGATGAGGAAAGTTAGCTGGTCTGATGCACATGGGAAAGACATTGCTCATGTTCAAGAATTTGAACCAAGGTATATATATATATGCTTAAATTCTAATGTATGTCGAAGATCGGAAAAGGGTCGAATAATAGTATATATATTGAGAGTGATAATGTGAAGAAGGGGTCTGATCTTGAGCTCTTCTTGTCTTGATTCTAGTTGTAAATATGGAGTTGTAATTAACTTGTTGTCATGTGTGTTTACAGTGAAGAAGGGGAGTTAGGAGCTGTAGGGAACTCTTGTAGATGTGCTATTCAATGATGAAGGTACGAAATCTAAGGTTTAAATTTCAGACCCTTTGTTCTTATTACATTCAGTTTCAAACTTTGATGGAGGTGTAAATCATGGGATTTCCATTTGAAAATTCAGATTCTAACATTTGACAAATTGATGTTTTCAGAATGAAAGAATGAGGAGGAAAGTTTCATACTTAGTTTGACAATTACAGTTTGTATCAACCATGAATCACCAAAAACTATTAGCTTCTAAGTAATATATTCCCAAGATGACCAAATTTCCACAGTTAACAACTTTCTTTTTTATCGGTTGTCAAATAAACAAAAGAAGCATTGGATCAAGATTCATTCAACCTACTCTATATATATTCCACATTGATCAAATAGAGGCTAAATGGATTAAAACACCAAAAAAAAAAAAAAAGAAAGAAAAAGTGCCCAGTTCGGAACTGGAGTCACCAATTTTGGCGTGAACATTTGAAATATTGTGCCAAATTACACTTTTATTCTTATATGACAGAGTATTTAACATTTTTAGTCATCTATTTTACAAAAATTTTAAAATGATTATAAAATTAAGAAAACTCAAAACATTCAAATCATATGTTTCACAAGATTTTAAAAAACAACCCTAAAATTGAAAAAACTCAACATATTTAATTTCATAAATTCCGTAAAAACAAATGATTAAATACATCGAGTTTTGTTAATTTTAGAACTATCTTGAAAATTCCATAAAGCAAAAGATTAAATATGTCTAAGATCTCTTAAATATATTGAACACCTGAGGCTAAAAGTGTAATTTTGTCAAATTTTTGGTGTCTGAAGCATTCTTAAACCTGGGGTTGGGAAAAGCCGAAAGAAACTAGCCTGATAAGAAAATTCCGAAAGCCAAAGTTGTCTTCAACAGTCAGAAAGGAATAAAGCAAACTCAAACTACCTGTTATGCCTTTTTCTTCAACGCGTTAAACGTACAACACTGGTGGTTCAAATTGTAATGGACCACTTAAGAAACAATGACGAGAGAAAAAAAGAATATACAAGATCCCCTCAAATCTGTCAGTAAAGAAGCTAAAACGCCATGGAGAAGCAGTCACGGCAAGAAATGGCGGACCGTCCAATCCAGACGTGAAACAATTGTCATAATGGTTATAAGAATCACAACTTTGAACTTCTATAAACCCCCCACAATGATATACCAGATTCAGACTATAATACCCCCCACAATGATATTCTTACCACGTAATACCTCAACAATATCTGCTATTTGTCTAAGTAGGAAATCAGAGTATCAACCAAACAACTATATCAGTTTGGTGTTGGTAGTGCTCCTTTATAGAGATTTGTCCCAGGTGACAACGTAGAACAAAAGTTGCATCCTCAATACTACTTCTGACTCTTTACTTTCTTAGCTTTGCTCTTTTCCTGCATTTTCTTTTTCTTTGCTTCAGCAGTAATCCATGAATAGTCGGAAGGAATTGCAAACGGGTCTTGAGTAGTATCAGTCCTGCTGCTTGGGCCACCTCTAGATAAACTTGAACGTTGATAAGGAGATTTTATCCACTGGAACCAAGATGAACCTGATGACTGAGATACAGAAGGGCTCTCTTTGGAAACAGGAGTTGGACTCGATGGGGGTGTTGAAAACTCATCTAGTGGCTGCAGCTCTTCGAACTTCGTAAATGTAACCATCACCCTGATAGTGGGAACTACTGGAATGGCAACCTTAAACAAGAAGAGCCAAATTATCAACAGTAAAGGACATCACAGACAAATTAAAGATACAGAAGCTCATACAAAGCTCGCCTATCAAGAAATAGGAGATGAAAAAGAAGAGGGTAACTCCTTTGTGGCTCCAGCAGATGACTATCATATGACAACTTTCCCATTAAAAGCTAGCGATCACAAACTGAAAACACGTATTAATCTCCAAAGGTGATGGTTTATACCCCTTTTTCTATTAACTAATATAGTGATACCAGTGAAAGGTCATTCATGCAAGGGGTCTTGCATGCAAGGCAAACTACTTCGTAGAGCTATTTCCTAAAATTTACAAAATTCCAACAAATCATACCAAAATCCTCACCATCCTTTTTCTCATGCAAGCAAAGAATAATAAAAGAAAAATGGTTTTAAATTGTGTCGTACCACAAAAGGGATTCGGGTCACAGATTATTACCCATATCTGATCAGCTCTCGTATTGGCAAAATAAAATCTTCAAAGAATATACTAAAAGTTGTCAAAGCAACACATGCTGAAATTCCCGACTCAACAACAAACAAAATTTCCAGTATTTCAACAAGTACAGTGAGGCAATGTTGCAGTTCAACGGGAATTTGAATTTTACTTAAATGTCAGAAATCATCTGGCCAAGTCACTGCCAAGAATCTTTAACCAAGACATTTATGTACTCTAAGAGCAAAATCCTTTACAAAAGATAAAAGATGGAAAAGTTCATGACAGAACTCTAATAGTTGCTTCTTCCCGTACCCCTGTAATATCTCACGCTTATCACTTTAACTAGACCCAGCCAAGCATACTGGCGTCTAGATACGTCTTGACATTCTTCTACCTTCTATTACTAACACATGTCACGATCACCAAGAACGAATTTAGTAACTTGAATGGAGAAATTGTAATCCCCAAACTGGTTATGCCATTACTAAGTAGAAGCTGTAATGTCATAGGCTAGAATATTTTGTCCAATCCTGCCTATCATAGTAACAGACAGGAGAGTTTTTCAGACATGCAAGATATCTATGTATGTTGCATCAAGTATAAAGATCTCTATTACTCAATAATGTCTCAACTGAGGCTTTATGTTGCATGGTTATGATGTTCCAAACCGAAAACAAATAATTACACAGTAGTAGAATAATGCCAATACACTCTTCTACACCAATGACATTGCTGATAAATTGCAATGCCCCAATGATGTATATGAACAGAGATTACATGTATAAATGGAAAAGGATATATATGACAAACAGTGGTTAAAATAAATAAGAATTGATGAAAGCATGCACATCAATTTAGTAAAGTTTTAGTACAAGAATCAGACCTTGACCGGGAAGGTCCCCTTGGGTAGTTTCGTAGTAAACAACTCTCTCAACCGCCGTATAGCTTTAACTTTGTTTGCTAAGATGTCAAGCAATGGAAGGAGTTCTTCTGTTCGCAATGGAAAATCTGGGGAAAGCCAGAGAATAGGCCTCAAACCTTTCTTATACTCATTTTCCCGGCTTCCATCCTTCCGTCTATTTCCACTTTCACTATTTGTTGATGAAGGAGATTTACCGTCTCTTCCTCTCCGAAGCTCATCACGTTTCACAACCACGTCAACAGAGTGCCTACCTGGTCTATTTTGACTTCGAGGAGAGTCCTCTAGAAGATCATTAACTTTTTCTTCCATACACAAAGAGCTTCTTGGTGGAACAATCTTTTTCTCATTTTCTTGTTTATTTTCCCGTCTCCTCCAGCCACTGAACCATCCTTTCTTTTCCTGCTTGGTTTCTCCATTCATGCAACCATTTATGTCCTCAATGGGAATATCCCTTTGGTCATAACAACTATGACGATGTGCAATAATACAATTACTATTTTCATTGCTCAAATCTGAGGAGTCCATCTTAAGAGCAACCTCAAGTTGCCTTCTCTCTTCCTCCGTCAAGATATCATCAAACTCATTCTCTGTTTCATTTTCATTGGAAGAGTTAAAGAACTCATCATCCGTCATGGCACCTGGCACCCTCCTTGACTTAATGCTGACGACCACATTATGCATATCATACACTTTAGCTTTCCAAGGACCCACCAGTTCTGTTTTCTCCTGTCTCCTCCATGTTGTTTGAGGTAAAAGAACTGCTTGAGTCACGTCAATCCCAGGCCTAAATATATTTGTCTGAGACATTGCAGTCACTTCTTGTTGCACTTCTGCCTCACTTGCTGGAGCACCTGCACCATCCAAAGCATTCATTACCTCCTTATCTTTGTGTGAAATCATGCAAAGTGATCCGGGAGGCACTTGACCATCCTCTGAGCCGTCACCAAGGAACAGAATACTCTGGTCAGCACGTTGTATTCTGAAACCATCAAAACCAGCCAAAGTCATATCTGCCCTCAAATTTGCACCCCTCTTCCAGATCTTGTAAGTATCAGATGGGGCGATTCTCGAAATGAAAGGGATGACTGAGCTCTCAAAATGAAATGTAATCTCCATATAAAAATCTCTCATCCTTCTCATCGTCCCAATCAATCGAGGCAACCTTCTACACCATTTTGCCCAAGCTAATGGCTGGTAATGCCTAACTATGATTTTAGCAATGCCTTCTTCCCTATTACATATTGCTTCCTGTAGCGCACTCCAACCGTGTTCATTCTGCAAGCTCCAATCTGCCCCTGCAAGCATAAGCATCTCCGCTGCAGTCTCATCACCAAATTTAACGGCCAAATGAAGTGGAGTGTCTCGGTTAGGGACATCACGTCTGTCAATTGCAGCAGCTATGGCATCAGCCTTAGCTTCTTCCGCAAGTGAGACCGATTCTGTATGAATCTCAGATGGATCACAAAGTCGGGGAAGGCCCGCAAGAATTCTCCTCAGACCAGCATAGTCCTTCAAAATTATGGTCTTGTGGACAGGACTATGTTCATATTTTGATACATCAACAGACGACATACCTCAGTAGTATACAGAGAGCAAACTAAGCTATATTACTAGCAACGCCAATTCAATCATCCAGGTCCCACTAACCAATAGAAAACTTTTATCCAGATCAACAATATATGATGAATAGAACTTCAGGCTAACCAAAAACTCCTGAAATCACTGAATATAACAAACAGAGGCAACCTGTATCATATCAACCACAAATTTAATGAATTCCAGCAAGAAATTCAGAAAAGAAAAATTCAAACATACAGTCAAATACACCCAAATGATACATGAATATGAGAAACTCCATAGTTATAACTTAGACAGGAAACAAAAATGCTGAATCCTGAACTAGCCCAAGCCGAAAGGATTTCAGAAGGGGCAAGAAGTATCACCTTTTCTTTCTCAGACACAAGATTGCTGCACCAAAGGCCCCTCAGCTATTGAACCCTACCACCACCTCTCTTTCTCACTCAGCATATAAATAAAAATGAAATGTAAAAGAATAAAAAGGAACTCTTACATCCAACGCAGATCAGACAAAGAAATGCATGTGGATTGATGCAAAATAGTGGAAGCTAAGAAAGAAAAGGATATACCATTGAAATCTGAGAAAGAGTGGTGTGAATACTGAAAAGGGACAGAAAACAAAGCAAGGAATTATGTTCTGTAAAGACAAAGAAAGGCACAAGAAGATAAACCCCACCGATCAAGCAAAGGGCAAATTTTTGTGTTTCAGATTGAAAAATAAGCCCTCACAGAAACTAGCACTCGACAGTTCAAGATTCCAGTCTTGCAGAGAGTGAGAATTAAAAAGAAGGCTCCTCCATTCAGAGAAATAGAAGGGTGATGCATGCATTACAACTGATCTTGACTTGAAATAATGTGGCACCCTTATTTCTTAATGCTACATCATTTTTTACAATTATTTGTAAGTTCCAATGTTATCCACTAGAAGATTTTCTAAAATTAGTTAACTCTACCCATATGAAATTAGCACCATAATAAAACTGAAAGTAAACACACATATAAAAGCACAATCCAACCTCACCCAAAATCATAATATTGTATCCTAAAGAAACCCCAAATTGCTATATACATTGAAGATCCAAAAATTCCAAAGTAATATAAAATAACATCCAAAATTCTGAACAACTTACACAGTGCATAAAAATGATACAGAACTGTAGTAGTAGCAAGAATCAACAAATATCGTATTAATTTCAAGAAAAACATACACAGATCGCAACATTTGTAGTCTAAACAGCACCGACTTCGCAAGTTCAAAACCCACTGTAGAAAAATCGCCTTACCTCAATTCAAGCAGCTATGCACAGCTTACGAGTGTTTTCAAGTAAAAATAGTTTCACCCAAGTCGAACCAACCTAGACGGTTCAGATCGGCCGCTACAGTAGCCACGAAATCAGGGCTTCGGAAGAGAAATTGGGGAGAAATGAAAACTATGTGAAGTAATTCCGAATATAGCTCTTCGGATTGCAGTTTGTCGTTAAAATCTGAGATTGATCCTGATTTTGTGTGATTTTTTTCTGATTTTATTTGATTTATTTCTGTAGAGAGAGAGAGAGAGAGCAAAAAATAGAGAGAAAACACAATGCATATGTATGTTCATGTAGACATGCATCCATGTATGTATGTGTCTATACCACATATAGGCAATACATAAGTCATGTATCTGGATGATTTAAATCCAATTTGGTTGTATAATTAATTATATAAATGATTATATTTTTGGGTTCATAATTTAATAATTAATTGTGGTGTTTGAATTCCAAAATTCATTGATGCCATTTATAAGATAATATTAATATTTCAATAAATTAAAAGAAAAATTACGATGAGTTCTAGTGAATCCGCGTCAATGAGTACTCCTTGTTATTTGAAAATTTATAAATACCTCTTGATATTTGGTGTCTTTAGGTAGAGCCTGAAGTTGTCAATTTTGCTCTAACCCGTCGGTTTACTATTAAAAAAAATAGATGAGAACCTAAGAAGACTAACAATTGGGTTAGTTGTTAGACGATTGTTAAAATCAAGAGGGTATTGATAAACATTTGGAAAAAATTACAAGCAACCCCCTATGATATTGCAAATCAGTAAATTACCCCTATAAAAAAGTTAGCAAAATACTTCCCTATATTCTTTTAAAATGATGCAATTTATCTTCTTAGATGAGGAGAGTGGGTGAATTGCTCTACTTTTAAATAATGGAGAGAGATAACTCAGTATTTTTTTTTTTATATAGGAGTAATTTATTCATTTGCAATAGTACATGGGATAAATTACATTAAATTACAATTTTTCAAATAATAAGAGAGTATTTATAATTATGTTAAATCTCATAAAAGCTCATTATAATTTACTCTAAATTAAACAATATCTCAATTCAATTAATTCAATTAATATGATAAAAGTTAATCTTTTGCTGATTTTTGTCCTTCCCTTCCTAAGCAAACGCAGTCCTAATCGTATCCACACATTTGAATACCGAACGTAGGCCTGTTATGTGATTTTCATAATTAATGGTTCTATCTATGGAGTCGGTCGGTTTAGAGATAAGCACAAACACACACACACACACACTTACACGTATTTTTGTTTTCTTAAGGGATAATTAACTCTATTGTTTGGGAAATTACATGTATTTATTTTTTAAGTTTGCTTTCATCTAACAAATAAATTTTTACGTCAGTCAAAATTCACCGAATCTGTTGATATTAATAAAAAATCAAAATAAATCTATATTAACCTCCAATTGATTTATTATTAACTTATTGCAAATCAACTGAATCTTTTTATTACCAAATCACCATCATACGTCTTTCATGCGCTAATGCATGTGAGGAGATATATTTTCACGATTAATAATCAATTAATCGAGTGTAAACATCAATTTTCGTTCATTTTTTTATCAATATCGACAAATTCAGTGAATTTTAACAAATGACGGATTTATTTGTTAGACGAGAAACGAACCTTCAGAAGTACTAGCTAGATGTAATTTTCTAAATTACAAGAAATCTATAAATTATACCAAATTTTAGAAAAGGGGACTGTGATTGTCCCTTTTTTCTAATATATATTTAGAAAATCAATTTTTAATAATTTTATGATTATCATATTTGAAAAACCAAAGAGAGGATAGATGAACAAAACTGCAAAGGAGAGGACAAAATCATTTTGATTACAAGTAATCCGTGATGACGTTCTTGCTCACTCTTATCTTATTCTTCGTCATGGAATGTTATTTCTATTTATACATAATAAATAATATTTTTTATTTTTTAAAATATATTATAAATCAGAATATAATTTATAAACAATGCATCATATTTTCAAAGAAAATAAAATCAACTTAAAAGCATTATCGACACACCAAAAAAATCAAGGATGCGTAGACGAAGGCGTTTACCATTTTTTAGAAACCTCTATATGAAATTAAACTATACCAAAATTATTTGTTCACAAAAGCTTATACCTATTAAATTCTGACAAGATTACTTGAGATGTTAGTTTTAAAATTCAACCACAATTTGCGATTGTGTAATCAATTATCAAAATTATGAATCCAAATGTCATAATTATTCTTATTGAAAATAATTATTTCAGAATAAGTCATCCTATAATTAATTATTTCATAATCAATTATGTGAGTATTGGGCCATCATTGGAGATGAACAATTAGAGGTGTTGTACAATCACCAACTGATTTAATTGGACTGTTTATTTAAAATCCTATTATATCTTTGATGTGGGGATAGATTATGAAGGTCTCTGCACAACCTTCTTGCTAAATACCTCTAATCTTAAGACAAGCTTTGGAATTTCTTTTTTTAATTCAAAGACTTTGGGGCCTTGCTCCGATGCCTCAATTATTGTTTATAATAGTTTCTTAGACCTTCCCAACAATGTACGATCCACCTTCGGACAAGTTTTGAAACCTTAATATTAAGTCTCTATGACTCGACCTTTAAGATCTACAAAACCCTAATGTGTATGGATAACTATGACAATTAATCATTTTAATGTCAATAACACAAGTGAAATCGTACAATAAGGCTTCATCTATAAATATTGACCCTCCATGTGATGGGCATAACCGTTTGCTACCCACTATTTTTGTGGTGAACTAATTTTTATATCCTATCTGATCTGTCGGACCAATGACTCAATAGCTTGACCGGTTCGATCCTCGGTCCAATTTTGAAAACATTAGAGGGCCATTGTCGAGGCTTCCCTAGCGTAGTTCTAACGATGGTGTGTTTTTTGCAAATTTTGTATTAAAGATTCAAGATATACCATTTTAAGTTGGGGGTAGCAATCATTCAATAAGTTCTATTTTCTTTGGAACAATAGTGTTCTACTCTATTTAATATATGCGATCAAGTATATAATTTTTTTTGTAAATAAAATAATAATATATCCATGACATGCATGTATCTACACTAATATAAAAAAAAAATGTCATTTGCACTCACAAACGTGGTTGGTAACACTGGCACACCAATTACACCTCTACTTGGTAATTTTAAACATTAATTGTCCTTACTCTTTTTTTTAAAAAAAAGGGACTTTACGTCATTTTAACACTACTACACTAATTCTTTTGTTGTGTTGATAATATTTTAAGTTGATTTTATTTTTTCTTTTGTTGAAATGTGATTTCTAAATTTATTATTTTTTTATTTATAATATATTTTAAAATATTAAATATTATTTATCATATGCATGCAAGCTCGATGGAAGATCAGCATTATTAAATGAAATAAATAAGTTCACCGCTACTTTTTAACCATCTGTGTGTGGAAGGCTTTAATTTCACCCTTTGCAAACTACAAGAGATTTCTCTTGGAAATGTGCTCATGAGAGTAGTACTTTTTGGCTGCCCCCACCTTTATACACTTCATCCTCTACTCTCTGTCAGAGATTAACTCAAACACTTATTACTCAATAATGTTAGCATGCTTTTCATTGAGCACTCTCGATGTTTTGCCTGCGAGGAATTTTCGCTCAAGCGCTAGGCCGAGTTTCACTCCGGAAGACGCCCTCGTATTTCTCGAGAGATGCACGAGTTTTAAGCAAATGAAGCAAATACATGCGAGGATAATCCGAAGCAGCCTCCATCGGCATCAAGTAATTGTCACAAGATTGATTCGGCTTTGCTCTTCCTATGGGAAGCTGGATTACGCCACTTTAGTCTTTGAACAGATTGAAAACCCATCAACGTTTGCTTGGAATTTGCTTATCAGAGCATACACTGTGAATGATTGCTCACTTCGAGCTATTATTTTCTATAATTTGATGATTTGCCGGGGTGTTGATGTGGATAAGTTCACGTTCCCGTTTGTGATGAAAGCATGTTTGGCTTGTTGTTGCATTGAGAAGGCGAGGGAGGTTTATGGGTTTGCTGTTAAGACGGGGTTTTCTGGAGATGTACACCTGGATAACGTTTTGATGGATTTGTATTTGACGTGTGGGAATTTAAGTGAGGGGCTGAAGGTGTTTGATAAAATGCGCGTGAGGACTATTGTCTCCTGGACTACGATGATCGCTGGGCTTGTTTCCAATGGAAGAATAGATTTAGCGCAACACATGTTTGACAAAATGCCGGTGAAAAATGTAGTTTCTTGGACTGCAATGATAAACGGCTATGCTAAAAGTGAGAAACCGGAGAAGGCTTTTGAACTATTTGCAGAAATGCAGCGTGATAACATAAAGCCGAATGAGTATACACTGGTTGGCCTCTTGATGGCTTGTGCTGAATTAGGGAGTCTTAAATTGGGCTGTTGGGTTCACGACTTTGCAATCAAGAATGGGTTTGAGGTTGGGGTTTTCCTTGGGACTGCTCTCATCGACATGTATAGCAAATGTGGTAGTTTGGAATATGCAAAACGAGTGTTTGGAAACATGGAAAGTAAGAGTGTAGCTACATGGAATGCAATGATTACTAGTCTTGGTGTTCATGGGCGTGGTGAAGAAGCCCTTGCACTTTTTCAGGAGATGGAGAGGTTGAGCATCAAGCCTGATGCAATAACTTTCATAGGCGTTTTATGTGCTTGCCTGCAGACGAACAACATTGAGAAGGGTTGTAAATACTTCCATTACATGATTGAGAGTTACGGTATTAAACCTAGCCTTGAGCATTATCTTTACCTGTTTGAGATGGAGTCCTGTCTGGCCCAGTCGCTTGATACAAAGTCATCAGATTTTCCCATGTTATGACGTGTTCATAGAGCAACAACAATACTGTGAAATCAACTTTTTGTGATAAAATGGTTTCTCTTCTGAGATGCCATGCACCAGGAGCCTCAAGGAACTCCATTATAACGTCGAAGCAAGATCTGGGCAAAATTGAAGAGGAAGAATAGAAGAAAAGGCATGCCTTTGGTCGGCTTTTGATTGCCACTCATGCATTACAGTTGAGATGAACAAGTTATACCAAACTCGAGCGTTGCACATTTTTTAATGCCGGGAGAACAAGCAAGGTGATACTGTGTCTACCGAAGAAAAACAGCTGAATCCTTGTGCATTTTTAAATGTCTCAAAAAGAATAAATCAGAGTCTAGAATAGGGGAAATCATGTCAGCTTTTATATTGTATTCTGGTCAGTAAATTTACAGTTACCAAGTCATTAAGTTGACTGTCATCATATACAAGATCAAGATTCCATGGGAATCTGAGTAATCCATCAGCCGGTCCATAGTTGCTTGAAAGTTCAGCACTATATATAACATATAACTCTGTAATAAATGTACGTGTAAATAACCAAACTTTAAGCAAAATGCCACCATTTTCTGGTTACAGCAGTGCATCACGGATTACCCGTGCCAATACTCGTGATGATAACCGACTAAGCACCTCAGGAAGAACTTTGGCAGAGATTCCGGGCAGCACTGGAAGTAGCTCTTGGATCACTTGAGGAACATTTACACCCTGTAGAAGCAGAGAAGATGTTCTTTAAGATGTTAATGTGATAGCCACGGGCTGGAAAAGTTAGAATGTCGGCAGATCAGATGCATTCTATGTCGTACTGTCCAGTGAACAGAAGATGCATATGCAAATTTGCTGTTAAAACAATTTCAAAATTTCTTCTGGATATGCAATGCAAAAATACTAATCCGCACCATTGAATTATCATTGAACTTGTAGAGTTAGGATGGATGGGTTTCTACTAAAATCAAGTTTACTCTATGTAAAAACAGTTAAATGAAGCAATCCCAGGGAGTCCTAGAAATGCATTTTTGGAACCATCATCTTCATTTCTCATGTGTAAGTGAAATCACTTTGTGGGCATCCACATGGATTTTACACCAAGGATTACAGACCTCCTGTATCCCATGGCTACCTCGTATGTCTCGCAAATTTTAGTCATCGTTCCTATATTTATAGAAACGGGCATCCTCATATCAGAATGAAAATTCAAACATAAACCTGTTCCCAGTAGTGGAGAATGTCCATGAGCAGTTATGCCAATAGATGCCATAGCACCTACTTCGAGCATCTCCATTGCTCATCTTGAATTATAAAACTATGAAACTCTGGCACTGTGTGACTGATATGAAGGATGAGAAACTTGTAGTTACCTGATTTGACGAAGCTGCAGTTCCAGCAGCTAAGAATCCAACAATTTTCTGAACATTGTTCAGTATGACTTTGTCTTCCTCGGTTATTGTGGGAAGAAGTGCAGCTGTCCTGATAGGTCCGAAAGTAGGAACCAAGCTAAAAACGGGGGATACATTCCTAATTCCAAGAAATGCCATTATCTGAACTAGCTGTTCCCTTGTTACAGCATCTATGCCCTTCACAATCTGTTCATAAGTCAACCCAGAATAACATTAATAGGACCACATAAATCTATTGGTAGAAATAATCAAAACATTAAGAGATCTTGACGTTTTCTGGAGTTATTCACTACTACCCAATGTCTTTTTCTCCAAGTTTATACAAGTATGAGAAATTTATATGTTTGGTTATCACCATCATACAATATCTTGACCATTAAATAGAGGTCCTCTAACAAATAAAATCAGCAAACATAGATGTTAACCATCAACATAAGAACAATCCTATTTTGGGAAGTGAATATACCTCGTCTAATAGAAATTCTCGAAAAAAGTTCCCCTCATCAGATAGTAAAAATCCCAAGGCTGCTCTTGTTTGAATTGGCTGTGTTTGAGAAGCACTGCCCACAAAACCAGGAAGCATATTTGTTTGATTTTGCAGAACGCCGAGCTCCGCCATTCTTCCATTTAGATTTTCTCCACCTCCGCTCTTTGCTGCATCTATGAAATTCTCAAAAGCTTGCATGACATCAATAAATCTTTCAGCATCAAAAACGCCAGATTTCCCATATATTGTGTAGCGTAAAGCAGATCTAAGGCGTGGGGATTCGTCAGTCAGTAGCCTCTGATATGTACAAAAAAGAAGAAACACCAACTTGAGAAAATTATTAATGTAAAAACCAAAGGAAGAGAACTGTGCACAATAAGCTTAATAAACATTAGAACAGCTGGAGTCATAGAAATAACATGCATAGAAACATACATGTGAATCAATAGTGTGTTTGGATGCATAAATATCAATTTAATAGACAATCACGGAAATTGTGGTAGTTCCAAGTATCTATATTTGTCTATGTGTAAGGATTAAGTTATTGTTCAGGGGGTTGGCATCTTATGAAAGATCAATGCCATCTGAGATCTCTTATCATTAGTTTGATGGGAGCTACCACATGAAAGTGTAATATTTAACTACATGGAAAATTGAAAGATTGATGGAGCTTGGCAGACTATTTATAAAGTCATTTCAACCAAGTCAATATTGGACATCACATTCTAATAGTGGCACAGTCTAGGAGTTGTATTTCTGACCTGTGCGATATACGGATAGGCTTCATCCACAATGGCAAAATCAGGATTTCCCACCAAAGCTATGCCCTCCAGCACCCCAATTGCTCTAATTATAAGTGCAAAATAAGGTGGTATTCTGAATGGATAATCAAATGTTATTTGTGCTAAATCTGAAGCCAACTCCTGAAAGTTGATATTTTTTGCTCCACCACCTTCAAGTGCCTGATCAAAAACCTTTGCCAGCACAGGCAAAATGGGTTCTAAGTTAACTCCTTCTGGGATAAAACCAAGTTTCACAAAATCTTTTACGATAGCAGCATAATCTCGATGAATAAGGTGAGCAATAGCTTCAATCATGCCATATTTCTGATCATCCGTCAATTTTGTCACCAAGCCTGCCATTTCGATGCAGTTAATAACACAAAAGAGAGAACCACCAAATGGCACACAAAAATCAGAAAAATACTGGTATATAGATTACAGATTAATCTATACACAATTTCAGCAGGCCGAAGGCAATACGTTAATTTCAGGAGATCGGAGATGGAATAAACAAATCCTGTGAGGAATAACCCAACTTTCAAGTATGTCTAGGATGGGGTAAATACTGATGTCTGAGTCTAAGCTATTAAAAGGTAAATTTCACTGCAAAAAGCATGTTAACCTATAAGGTAGAGTGATAAATAAATTACCAAAATCCAGTATAGCAAGCTTCCCATCTGGAGTCCGAATTAAATTTCCTGGATGTGGATCAGCATGGAAGAAACCTGTGTCAAGCAGCTGCAGATTGGAACAGAACTGAGTAAGTTAAGTTATCAAATCAATCTATGGATGCATCATTGGTTGATCTTCTTAATGTGGAGATTTAAATAGCAACAGTATGTTAGTTTTTTAGAGAGGCTACACTTTCGATGCATCAACCATGTCTTTATTAATTCAGGAGTTAGAATTATTTGTAGCAATATTTAGGAGAAATCCCCAATGAATGGGTGTTTGAACAAGTTCTTCAAATATTGAATTCACCAATATTACATATAATGGGTCTTTCGCTGATCAAGTTAATAGATACATTATGCAGTGTATTATTCACTCCAATTAAGATGCTAAGATAAGCTCCAGTTGCAAAAGTTTTAAACAATTCCACTCATAACATCTTCAGCAATGACAAATAAACTCCTAGGCCCATTGTATCGTAGTCTGATTTCCAACAAGTACTGTCAATTTCCTCCATAACCATGAATTGGCACTCAGCATTGAATGTCACTTTGTATCATCTTCTTCAGAGAACACATCCTAAAACACCAGCCAGTAGGTATATAATATGGAGCAATGTACGCCAACGCTCCTTTTCTGCTCGAGCAACCTTGACGCTTTACCAAATTTCTGCCTTCTCTCAGTCAAAACTATGATATTTGTCTAGGGATATACCAAACTGATAATAAATTTTTATCCTTTACCCATCTTGGAAACTATTAATTTCTGTAAACTTTGCTGCTAACAGGATATAGTGCTCTTTTTCTTTACAACACACAAAAGTAGATGAACTCATAAAAGATTCCAATATTTAATTAAGAAGTACTTCCATAGAATACTCCCTTGTTTCGCAATTTAAATCTCTTACATTCCTTCAAGAGATGTTCATGAATAATGTCCTATCTCGTAGAAGTGCATATATATTTCACTGGTTGAAGTCTCAATAATAAGATTTGTGCCAATCCATATAAGCCATTCTATGGTAGACAATATAGATGGAAACTATATTGTAATCAGAAGTCTATGGTACAAGCAAACTACGCTTTTACATAGAGACAAGTACTAAAGACCTTTGAAAGGAAACCAGCCAACGAAAAGGTGCTATAGTATCCAAAAAATTTAGACAAAGTTCAACATGGATAAACTAATCACTCTTTCAGAGCCATATGATATCTCCTGAACCCAATAATACTTTTCTCAATACATTGAAAGGCATCTCGAATTTCCAAATACTAAGTTTCATTAACTAAATAAGACGATTACCTGCTTAAGGTAGCATATAACTCCAACATTTACCAGTTCTCCAACATCGCTTTCAGTACTTTGTGACAGCTTCTCTCCTTCTATCCATTGTGTTGTAAGAACCTTCCTTGCAGTGTATTTGTGGTATGTCTTCGGCACAACTACCTAGAAAACAGCTTTAAGAGCCGTCAAATCGTGGGAAGATTCCTTATTTCATGGATCAGTAATCAGTTGATTTTGCTAGATAAGAAATCTCATTTGATTTTACAGAAAAATTACCTGGGGAAGGTCTTTTTTCATCATTTCAGCAAATAATGTTCCATTTTCCCCCTCATTAACATAATCAAGCTCCTCAAAGAAACGGGCAGCCCATTCGTCAACCAATCCAACAACATCGATGGAGATCTAACAAAATTTAGATCTCACTCAATATCAAGTATATTCATACCTCTTCAAGTAATACAAGAAAGGAACAAGTAAAATCGTACCTGAGGAAATTTACGAAGAACAAGACCCAAGTTCCTTATAATAAACAAATCAACGGTCACAGTCTCAAGAACAAAAGGCCTCTGTACCTTAACAGCTACCAAATCCCCATTTTCTTTTAGCCGGCCTTTATAGACCTGACCGAGGGATGCTGCAATAAATTTCCAAGAGAAGAAGACAATATATAACCTTCAGGTACTTGCACAAACTAAGAATACAGATTGATATTCTGAAACATAAGATAACCTAAAAGATCCACCGAAATTTTATGCAAAAAAAATGGAAACAAAAACTTTAACCGATTAAGATTACCAGCGGCAATAGGGGAAGCAGAAAGTTCAGAGTAGATATTATTCCATGGCTGTCCAAGCTCCTCTTCAATAAGAGCCATAGCAACATCATCGGGAAATGATGGAACCTACAAACATGATAGTCTTAGAAACTAGTTGCCGGAGAATACAGATATACACAAAAAAATATAATCAAAGTCTTTCCTCTTGATTATTGTTTGAATCTCATTC
>NC_026154.1:3742890-3756265 GCF_000512975.1 Sesamum indicum
ATTTTATGAACTCAGAGGTGGAGGACGAAATGGAATCAATCAGTTCAGTACATCTCATATTTGGTGGAGCTAACAGCTCAGGGAAGTAAAGAAGTTCACATGCTGACCTCGATTACCTCCCTATGTTTTGAAGAGATGGAATCAGAGTTCTCAAATGAATATATATATCCTTTGAGGTTAAAGTAAGGAATATGATTCTTCACAGCAGAATATATGTGCAAGTGCACTGTGACAATAGTAAGAAATCCCAGATCCCGTTTCAACTTGAATTTTAAGTGTGCACATAATGGTTGGTCAAGAATATAACTGACAAAGAAAGGAACACTTAATTGAGTGCATCAAAAGCCCCCAGTGAGTTCTTATTTCACTGGTAAAAGTTTTCTATCTTCCTAAGTCTAGCCATCTAACTTTGTACCATGACTTGAGGGGAGGAAGGTTGCTGCCAGCAGTAGATAGTCCAGCACATCACTGAAATGTAAGTTCAAAGAGACAACAAAATGTAATTTTCTACCTTATCACAAAGCTTCTGTAGTTCAACCATTGCAGAAGGTGACAGTATATCAGGTCGGATGCTCAACGCTTGCCCAAGTTTTATGTATGCTGGACCCAAAGAGGTAACTATCTCCCTCAATTCAATGGCACGAGCGACCTCATTCTGTGTAAAAACAAAGACCGAGATTTCGGCTCTGGTAAAAATCATGGAGTAAAATTTAACCAGCAACACTCACCTAATTCAATAATGTAAATGTATATTATTGCAGTAAAATTTGGTCAGCTTGAGTAAACATGATTTATTTTATAATTATTCAAAAAGAACACATTCCATCCATGACTGACATGAGGTACATTCTTCCTGTCAGCATCATTATTATTATACTCAACCTTCGTCTTTGGACTACTGCAAAAGATGGTGTGGCCTGAATGATAGTCCATCCATTTGGGTTCACAGAATAACCGTTCAACATCGACATGGATTTGAGTATCAGTGCTCATTCCAAAATCCAAAACCATGTAAAGAGAAAAAGCGGAAGAGCTTATGCGGTCTCAGAAATTATTCATTCTGTTTCTTTTTTCTTTCCTCTTGAAGTGGAGAAAATCCTCCAAAGTTTAAGTGTTATAAGTTCAAGGCACTGACAGAGGCCTTGGCACTGAAAAGACTTTGACTCCATTCATGCTATTTTCTTCGATTGTAAATGTAAGAAACAATATGGTTTCCACATTGACTTTTCTCACATAAAACTACTACAGCTTGATTGTAGGTATGAGGTGGTGAAATATTTGAAGATCTCCTCGAAAATTTAAATTACATAGTTTGCATTGGAAAGTATTCTATATAGATTAACCAAAAACAGATCTTCAAAGTTGCACATAATCTGATTATCTGGTTTAATACTTGTTTCTTAATGAGCAATGACCAAAGCATGATTTCTCAAGGTTGTTTCCACAGCCTAGAAGATATAATTCATAGCAGCCATCTAAATGCATTCGATGTCCTGAGCATGCCTAAAATATTCCTTAACATGCCTAAAAGATACTTGCACTGTAGAACTTCTCCTCTTTAGGAGGGAGTTTCATGTTAGTGTATAAAGCCATATAATCAACGTGTTCTCTGTGATGCTCTAAAGAAGCGTCTTGGACCTCAATCACTTTGGGGGGAATCAATCAAAAGATGGTCCCCAAGAACAGTTGCCCTCCAATTCCAAATGGATTTCCAAACTGGATTGAACTTCAAAAGTGGAAGCATTTCTACGCAGTGATCAATCAGATATTTCCACTGTTGAAGGATCAGAGAAGGCCTTCCGTAATAAAGCTTTTAGCATGTATCTACAAAGCTAGAGCATAAAAGCCTCCACAAATGTTTGTGGACAAAACCAACCTCTGAAGTCCAGACCTCTATTGAAATATCATTCCTTGCAATTCTTTTCAATCACTAGCCTCCTTGAAACCCATTAACATTGTCACCTTTTTATTTCTCTTAAGTGGGCAATGCTCCTCTGAGACAAATCATGCTTATTCATGGTGTCCCACAATTTCCAAGAGATTTAGAAATGGCACCCCTTGACCATGTGAGATGTTCAGTAAAAAGAAACTAAATCAATTTCTGAAAGATGATTTGAATCAAGAAACATCACCCTCAGTCTTCCAATCCATAACAAAACGACAAACCAGGGACCAAGAACTTATTGCTCATAGAGAGGTAGATAATTCTTTCATAGATTTTCACATAGAACCAAATGCATGCTGGCAAATCAAAGAATAAAGGAACTGAAACCTTGCCTCTTTTATCTTATTATTTATCAGATCCCAGGCAAGACGAGAGAGAAAGCCTCCAGCAACAGACATTAACTGAACGATACGAGTAGCAACTGCACGTGGCCGCTTTCCCCAATAAGCTGCAATGCTATCTGGATCATACACTAATGGCAAAAACTCACTGCTCTCATCAACCTGAAGGAAAAAAAGGTTCATGTCATTATTATTACAAGTTTTCAAACAAAAGAACTGTCCTCCACAACCTAAAAGCAGGATGCAAATTCAGATGTCACAGCATAGTATTTTCAACAAATAAAAGTATATGGAAGTTATATGTACATATTTTAATTTATTTCTTTAACAATTTAGAACATCCTGAGTGTTACAAGTAACAAGATGTGTCAGTACATATCAACAAAAGCATGTCAGAAAATTGATGCCCCCTATTTCATTTAATCTCATTAAAAATTTGTAACATTCCGAGTATTACAAGTAACAAGACATGTAGCATTTCATCTTGTTTTGGCGAATCACATGGCAAATGTTTCAAGCTTCTCACATAATTGAGCGCAATACAAAAAATTCTAAGCCATAACTCATGCTAATTCGAAAGTTACCAAAACAATGGATCAAATCAAAACTCTCTAATTGCTTGAAGCAGCAAAATTGTAGTACCTAAAACAGTATATGATCTATGCAACAGAACATACAGGTCTAATATAAACATGACAATCAATAATGAGAATCACAGCAGAAGGTGAGTGTAAAAAATCATGAAAAAGATAAAATAACAAATCTGAGTAATCATTATGGGCCTACCATAAAGCACAAAACATGCAGCATAGTTAGGCTTATTGACCTTACTTCCATGATTATACTCAAGGGCAAGTTCCAATATTAGCAGTGGAGATCCTTAACAAATCATTATCATTTATCAGTTAGGAAGAGAAATCATAAAAGTGAAAAGAAAATAAACATCTAGAAAAGCAATCAAACTATCAAAATAATCACGAAATTCATGTTACTAACCTCAACTAGACGGAGCTTGATATTGTCATCAGCAAACAATGTGTCCTTCAAATTCTGACCCCGAAGCCCCCTCATAAGGATAGCCAACTCTTCATTTTCTTCCATCTGCGCCCTTACCCGTTTGATCTCCTGCGAGACATCTTGAATTCTCTGCCATTTCCAGATCACAAAGCATCAAGAATCGTCACCCAGAGTCCATCATATAGACACAAATAAAGTAACAAATAACTTGGTTGTCCTAGTTATATTTCATCAGAACAGCGTTAACAAGGGTCAACTTTATGCATCTATATGGAGATTTGAACTAGGCACCTCTGCTCTTTTCATTTCTTATGTGACTAAAATAGAAGAAAAACGGAGATTAAATCTTACAGAGATGAGATTATCTCTATAATTCAAACTTGATCCTATGTTCAAATTTACTTTCATTAATTGTTTCTTAATTCAACTATCTTCTTTATTTCAGGAAAGATGCATTTTTTAACATTTTTATGATATTGGGTGAACATAATCATATAAATACTGCATTTTTATTTTCTCCCCTCTGCTGCTTCATTTCCAATTAGTCAAACTACTAGAACTATTAGTCAGTAAACTTCAACCAATCAGCCACCAACAGAGAAAGATAAAACCTGAAACAAAAGAAGAACTCTAAAAGTCTCATCTCTTCATCACTCAGCATGACCAAAATCTCCAAAACCCAAATAACTCTTTTTTTCTTTAACAAAATTGGAAAAAGTCAACAACTTCCAACAATAGCTAGTTTTCTCAACAAACTCAAAAATTTAACACAACTTTATAAAACTCAAAAAAAGAAAAAGTTATTAGAACCTACAGGAGATGCACCGTTGACGGGCTTGTACGACGCCGTTTTGGGAGACCCATTAACGACTGTTGGAGGCTTAGTGTCGGACGGTCTAGGCTCGGTAGCAATGGCCTTCACAACGGCGTTTTTCTTAATTCTTGGAAAAAACCTGGAATTCCTTGCCTTGCTATTCAAAACGGCAGAAGAAAACCGCGAGGAGCGATACAGAGGATCGATTCCGCAGTAGACGAGCTGCGCAGCTGCGTCCATGGCGGAACCTTGTCAACAAAAAATCAAATTCCTACTTCCTTCGTGCCCGTACGTGGACAGATCCTAGCAGAAACGCAAATTGTGGAGCAAAAGAGTGAAAATTTTGGCCCACGGCGAAAGAAAAGCCAAATTTCACTGTGTGCTCTGCGTGGTTTTTGGTGATTTGCTGACAGTGTGAACTATAAAATGAGCAGTTCAAGCAGGGGGTAGGCAGGGGGGTCTGGTAGTTGGGCGGATACGTGGAAGAATGTGAGCGAAGGAAAAGTTTTTGTGAGTATTCAGTTATATTGGCGCGATTCTGAGCAAGCCTTGTTGCCGTTCATTTTTACATGGTTACATGTTTTTCATTTGCTGCAATTTATTCTCATCTTCAATTACTAAAATGCTTATTTCATTCTAAGGACTTTATTTTATATATATCCATATTTTTTTTAAAATGATAAAAAATTATCTATTTATACCTGACCCCTCATTAGGATTTGGATGAAAATGCTGATATTGGCAAAAAATAGTACATTAACTTTTAATTTGACCTCTCATTTAATATTCTTATGTAATATTTTTACATTTATAAGATGATAAATGTAATATATATAAAATCAAAAGGATGTATTTGCAATAAAATATTATTTCTGAATTATAGCCGTTAATTAAAAAGTTGTCATTTGTGAATGGAAAAATCAATAACTTTTTTGTTCTTTTTACTTCCTGTACATGGGGTGAGGTGAACATCATTTTTGCACACATTTCTTGAGGTATTAGATGAAATACTTGAACAAGACATTTTCAAGAATAAATGTAATAATGATGTTAATCTCACTCCATATACAGAAAGTAAAAAAAGTACCAAAAGATGACTAGTTTTTTCATTCATCTATGACTAATTTCTATCCAATAATTATAATTTGGGAGCAATATTTTATTATAATTACACCTTTTGATTATATATATATATATTATACGTACCCTATTATAAGTGTAAAAAATATTATAGGGGAATGTTGAGTGAAAAGTAAAATTAAGAATTTTATGTATTTTTTTTTTACTAAAGTCAGTTGTTCCGACTCTAACAAAAGGGGATTAGATATATATGATGAATTTTCGAAGGTGATGTAAATCTAATTTTAAAACCTTTTTGAATAAAATGTAATTTTATAATTTTAAAGGGGTTTAAGTATAATTAACCGTTTTAATAATTATACTAGCAACTGGACTCCAGTTTGATATATATACTTGTTCAAATTTGGACTTTACCCTATTGTTTATCAATGAAGAAGTCTAGTGAAAGCAGAAGCTGGCGCTAGCCAACCCGAGGCAGCCATTACTAAGGTCGTACGCAGCCACAACATAGGAGTTACGCATGTGTGCGGCAAGATGCAAGGCAAGTTCAATAATGTCGATGTGCCGTTTCTAATCGGGCACGATGGTGACGACATTGTTTGTGCCTCTGCCTACATGAAGAATCTCTACAATAGCGCCACCAACAAGGACAAGATATTGAGGATTTATCCCAGAATGTGGCACCTGCTGGTGGGGGAGTCGGATGAGAACGTGGCACTCGTGTCTGAGAAGACTGTCGATTGGCGCTTGACTAGGGTTGAGGGTGGCATCTGAATCCGTGGTTGATGGCGGAGATGAGGTGGCCGGTGGTGGCGTGTGGTTGAGTAATTTGATTTGGTGACACTACATTCTTATAGTGGCAGCTAGGTAGTGGAATGTGAGGGTGCGTAATATGTTATTAAAAGTTTAGACAAAAAGATATTTTTATTATTTTGTTCAGATGAGATTGACTCAACAAATAATTTAAAGTCAAACAGTAAATAAATACATATAGTAATAATAATCCCAAGCCCCATAACTAGAAGTAAACGTAAACCGAAGCTAGATTAGGCTAATTAGAGTAAGATTAAATATGTGATTGAATTATTTAATAAATGTGCTTGTTGTTTAAGTACCTCACTTGATAACATTTCATGATAACTTGAAAGTGGATAAAGACGAAATAACCAATTTGGCCGAGGGCATAATTGGAAGTCAACATTTTGCCATGACATAGAGTCAGAAAAACCTCGAGGCAGTGCTCTTTCAAAAACACTTGTCTCTACTTATTCGCATTGCCGCTATTTCCCAAACCGAACGAAGCAAAAAAGAATCCTCCAGAAACACACACAGTCTGCGAGTGAAGGGAGAAGAATGGAGAGGTACCAGAGGGTGGAGAAGCCGAAACCAGAGCAGCCCATTAACGAGAATGAAATTAGAGTCACAGCTCAGGGTCTCATTCGCAATTATATCACTTATGCTACCTCTTTGTTCCAGGTTTTTCTCATACTCTTGTAGCCTCTTGCTTCTGTTATTCAGACTTACTGCTTCTTCATGAAGTGGTTTTGTGGGGCTGATTTGATTGGATTAATGGTTGTTAGTGAAAAAAATTGAGTCTTGAAGAGGGTCTCCGAGTTTCTATGTTGCAAGAGTTTTATGGGTTGTTTGGGCATCCAAAGCTATTGAGGAAATGAGCTTTTGAAGTTAAGGGAATTGCTTAGTTTCAGTTGGAATTCTCAGCAGTCAATGAAAAGATGAATAGAAAGATACATGTACTTCTATTTGTAATTTCAAGGTTTATATTGGTAAACCTACTAATTATATGGGGTTTGAGTACATATCTTGCTTTTATCTTAAGCTTATATGAGGACATATGAATTGAGTGAAAATGAAATCATGTTATATACGGCTCAAGCTTCGTGAAGTAGATGTTACTAGTTCTGCTATGTTTGGGAAAATGGAGATGGTTTTGTTTTTCACCTAGGCGAATAATGATGACAGTGTTGGTGATTAAGATACGGTGATGATTTTAGCTTTGGAATCATGTTTTCTTGTTCTTGTCCTTTGTTGATGTTCTTTTTATCTCCGTGACTTTTTTAATTTTTGAAATTTGGTATCTTGTACTGCTTTATTGCATTGATATCAATACTTGTAGATATTTCTATTATGATGTTCAGGACAAGCACGAGAAGGAGATTATACTGAAGGCGATGGGGCAGGCTATTAGTAAGGCTGTGGCCATTGCGGAGCTTATAAAGGTCCTGTTAATTTGACTCTTGACTTGCATCTAGGAATTCATAGAAATCCTTTATCTACAATCAAACTTCTGTTTAGTGTTTGTATATGTATGAAACTATATATCAACATTAACATTTGTAGATGTGCATAAATACAGAAGAGGATCCCTGGATTACATCAAAATATATCAACTAGCTCGACAACTATAACTGATGCCTATGAGCCCATTGAAGAGGGCCTAAATCCGTAAGTTCCTTCATTTGAGTTACTGAGAATACCAAAAAATGTATACTTGCAGTGGCGGCGGCTAACAATTTCTGTTGATGTCCTTGTCTTTCAGCTTGGAAATGAAACGCCAAGTCTCTCTAATTGCTATTACTTTGTCAACTACTGAGCTGAACAAGAATTCTCCAGGGTAAATACAAGCTGCTATCCCATTACATTGAGGAAAATGTATTTTATATCAGTTATGTTTCTCTTTTTGGTGCATAGCTGAAATAGGTAGATTTTTATGATATAGGTACCAAGCTCCAATTTTGAAGCAAGCAAATGATGAAAATCAGCAAGAGCAGCAAACCAATCCATCTACTCTGTCATCTGCAGATGCTGGTGAAGGTACCATGAATACTTTGTTTCGATTTTTCAGATTAAGCATTTTGTCCATTATGTAGAGAGTCTTACTTATTAACCATCTTACTGAAATTTTTTGTGATGCCTAGATAATGTCCGGGATGGAAGGCTCAGTAGTGGTAGAGGTAGAGGTAGAGGTGGAGGTAGAGGCCGAGGCAGAGGCAGAGGGCGTGGTCGAACCAGTGGTGGATATGGTTACTATCAAGGTGCTGATCTAGTATATCTATGTACTTGTGATTTTGGTGGAGTTGCTCTGTTTTGCAATTAGTCTCTGTTCTTACTGTTCTATTCCTCTTGCAGAAAACATTGGATATCAAAATTGGGGTCAAGGGAGGGGACGAGGCAGAGGCTGGGGATACCGTGGTAAGTTTACATAATCTTGGGTCACTGTTTTCATCTCTTTTCTTGGAATATTGTGTTTCTTGTTGCCGACTATAATATAATCAATGTTGATTAAGAAAACCAAATGAATTCAGGCAAAGATATGGGGCTGCAATTTGGGTTACTGGCAAAGCTGATAGATTAAGAACCTATATTACTATAGTTGTGATATTTGAGACTTGAGAGGTACATAGTTAACGTCTAAGAGTTCTACGACAAAGTGTAGATTACATGGATATTTGGCCTATGTGTTTCTCAGCTTGTATACGAGGATGTGTTTGAATTCAGGATTACATTAGATTTGCAAGGTCGGCAGATCCACTCAATCCTAATCTTTACTACCTGTGTTTTCGCACGCACGAGAATACTAAATTCTTTGTTTGATGCTCTCTCGCTTCTCCTTTTTTGTCACTAGGGTCTAAATGATGCGAGTTGAGCCGAACACATCATTGATCAAACTTGTTTGAATCATTATCGAGCTTGAAAAATTGTGTTTGAATGTGGTTTCATTTTTTATCTATTCGAACTTAAACGAGTTTTAATTGGATCAAAAATAATGGAGCTTGAGTAATTTGATATTTTAAATATATTTTTATTATTTTTGCACTAATCTAATCAAGCTCGAAGCTTATCGAACAAAAAGTTCTGTTCAAATTTAGTTTGTTAAGTTCAACGAGATGAACTCAAACGAGGTTTTATCGATAAAATTCAATAGAGTATCGAATAGCTTGATTTATTTTTCAGGCCTATCTGTCAGATGAAAGTTTACAAAGAGCCATCAAATTTCATAGATATGATCGGTTTAGCCCGACAAAGATGCGAAATGGCACAAAACCAGTGCATTTTGGTGGAAAAACCATCACATTTCAGATCCGAATATCCCATATTTTTTGAGCTTTGGATGCTATTATTATACTTATTGTACTTTGTAATCATAACAGACGCCGGATATGAAAGAGGCAGAGGTGGCGGGAGGGGCAGAGGTCGGGGTTACAGCTATGGACGTGGAAGAATGGGTGGCAGAGGACGGGCCGGTGACAATCAAGCATAGTTCAAAAAGGAATCCCCATTTGCAGTCTATTGCAGATGGTAAACATATCTATCAGAAAAAATGTATACTGGAAACCTTAAGCAGCAACTTATTTCTTCACTTTCAGCAACAGATTTGTCTGTTTGATTATAAGATTGCAGGTTACTGTTCCATAGTCTGTTTCTTTTTCAAGAGTCATTTCTCTTGGTCTTGTTTTTCTGCTAAAATCCCTTCCATTCCATGTTTGTATCAGTGCAAATTTTGTAATAACATATAAAGATAAGTTTCATTTATATAAATTATTATGTGCACTTGGAACTCATTTTCTATTTATTTTTCTTTCGTGTTTTTTACTGCTACTTTCATATTTTAGTTTTCATCTACACTCCATATGTGAGAAAGTTTTATTTATTTTTTTTAATTTTTTGTTATGTTTTTTTAAAAAATATTTTAAATTGTTAGTGAAAAATTTTCCTAATGTCAATATTCAAATTATGAAAATTTGTTAGTGAGAAACAGAAATATTTCGTCTCGTAATACATATATTTTATCATTATTACTACCTTTGTGTAGTGTACATTAAGAGGGCATTTAGCTAAACTTAGTAAAACGATTTTGTAAATTTGTATATTTTATAAAATATTTTTACAGTTTATAAAATATTGTATTTTATCATAAAAGTAATTTATTGAACTGTCTAGATAAAGTAAGATAATGAAGCTTTATTATAAAATATAATAACGATAATTTTGTAGTTAATATAAATTAAAATTAAAACAGCTTATTAAAATTTTAAAATTAAAATAGGATTTAATTACTTTTCCCCCCCTGCAAAATACTCATTAGCACCAAGCATTTTATTTCAGATTTTATAAATTTATTTAAATTTGAAGAGAGGATGAAGGAGTTACATAACTATGAAATTGTATAACTATAAAAATTTATAATATTAGTCTGCCATATTGTTGGTACAATTTTTGCTACCAACACTTTTCTAACTAGCTTACTCATTTTTTATATGCAATCTTATTAATTTAAGCATTGAAAAGTTATATCGTGACCTTCTCGGTATTGTTCTTACCATTTCTTACTTTTTAGGTCACATATTTAAATGATTCAAGGTCTGTCTAAACTATATTGAAGCCTTATTTACGAATTTAGGTCATAAACAAATCTAAAGATAAATTACGCAAACCCGAAACCCATTTTTTCATATCATAATCTAGAACTACATTAATGCCCTTAAATTTTAAATTTGCTTAAGAAATCATTCTTTAGTTATAAATAAATTCTGTCCATTTATTACAGAAAAATATAAATTCTTTCTATTTAGTTATAAATCAAATGAATGCGGCTCCTTGTGCAAATTTCTATAAGACACTTGATGCCCATTCTCGAGGTCATTGACTGAGAACGTTTCAAATTCAATCCTTTGGCATTTGATTTGATGACCGCCATCTAATGTCTAGACAAACTGCATGATTGTCCAAATAGTTTGTGGGCTCTGTTAATAATGTTTAAGCAAATATAAACATACGGAATGAGCATAACAAAGAAGAAGGCCAATAGCGAATATTCATTTTATTCACTAAATAATAATATTATATAATATCGAGTGTCAAAATAGATTACATCCAGGTCAATCTAATCGATTTTTTGGTCATCCATCCTAACAATTATAAATTAGATTGACTAAAAATAACCATTGTATATAATAAAGAAAATATCAATTATATATCTGTGTTAGTATTCTAGTAGAATGAATGTACATATATTATTTTTATTCAAAAATTAGATAATAATTCGTCAATTTTTTTGTTTAAAATTTTATTTTTATATAAAATTAAGCTAATGTATACTATTTATAAAATTATTTTAAAAAAATTTAAAACAAAATATATCAAGAAATAACAACTTATTTCATTCTAACAGTATCATGCCTATTTTAGTTATTTTACCAATAAAAAACCTTATTATGTTTTCACATCCGAAAAGCTTTAATTTTTTTTTTTATCCAAATACTTTATAAGCTTATTTTTAAAATAAGATTCAACATTTTATAAACTCCTAAAATATTTTATAAAATGTAGAAATTTATAGCATACTTAAAAAGTTTAGCCAAACAAAAATTGCTGACATATGAGACAAAAGACGATTTTTCCCGCAACGTTCTAAACTCCATATACATTTTTGTTTACTGGAAATAGAAATACTTTACCATAATTGCATGAAAAATACAATTTTAGACAATGAGAAAAGCTTACCACCCGAACTCTCCTCATACAAGAACTCCATGCCTTTGATCTCTCTTCCCCATTTCTCTCCTCTCCTTTCATTCTCATTTCCCCCTCCCCCGTCTTCGACTCCTTTCTCATTTCACTTTCTCCATTGTTGCGGGTTTTGGGTTTTTCCTTTCAATATCCATAATCAACGTGGTGCCGGGAACGTTTGTGATCATGGGTCAGCAGACGTTGATCTACAGTTTTATTGCGAGGGGGACGGTGATATTGACGGAGTACACAGAATTCAAGGGGAATTTCACCTCTATTGCATCTCAATGTTTGCAGAAGCTGCCCGCTTCAAGCAACAAATTCACTTATAATTGCGATGGGCACACCTTCAATTACCTTGTGGAGAATGGATTCAGTATGTACCTATAACTTTAATCCTTATTGTTTCTCTCTTTTTTCACGTTTCGGTGATGGTTTTTTTGTTTTTTTTTTTTTTTTTGGTTTTCTGGGATGCCCATCTTTTTGTTTGATCTGATTATTTTGGGTTTATCATTTTTCTTGATTTATATTCATTTGTTTCTTGATTAGCTAAATTTTTTCATGCATGAAGTGTTCTGATAAATATGAAGGAAGATGTGTTATTTCTGTTGAAATTGGGTTGGGACACAGGACAATAGAACAATTGAGTTGTTTAATGTGATGGGTTCCATATGGAACTCCACACATTAAGGGAATCATTTGTGCTCGAGCTCCCAAGAATGATTAGCTTACGAAGATTTGATGTTGAGAAAGATGTACTTTTTAAGTGTTTCTAAGAGTTCTTGGAGATATGGGATATTCCTTTCTTTCTTCTTTCTGGAACAGGAGATTTTGGATTATTGCAAAAAGTTTTTGCTTGGGAACTCAAGATTCGTAATTAGTATCAGGAGCATAATGAAATAATGAATTCTACTCTCATGTCATTTCAGGTTTCAATCCTTCAAGAGAAACATTTTCTAGACAAAAAGCATTAATAGTCTCTTTAAGCGACTGTCTTCTATTGGATTTACTGCAGAGTTATTAATCATAACAGATTAGTAAGAATGAGACATGTCAAGTTTAGTATTGAGCTGACTTGCAGGTCCCGATCATAAATTATTTGGAAAACCAAAAGCGTCAAGTTTTTAGGGCGAACAAAATTGCAGTGGATTTCCTGTTGATGATCATAGGGCAGCATTTATATATTGATTTTCTACTATTTTTCTGGTACTCAATCTTTCTTACTGATTCATGCACTTAATGCTGCATCTTGTAGCCTATTGTGTTGTCGCAACTGAATCTGCTGGAAGGCAACTCCCTATTGCCTTTCTGGAGCGTATTAAGGATGAGTTTAACAAGAAATATTCGGGAGGGAAAAAAGCCACCGGTGGTGCCAATAGTCTCAAGAAGGAGTTTGGGTAGACTCAAGAGCTGGTTTTCTTTTGGGTTAATACTTCGGTTTATTTGTTTTACTTGACATTGTCAAAATCTTTATTGTATTGCAGCCCCAAACTGAGAGAGCAAATGCAGTATTGCTCAGATAATCCTGAAGAAATTAACAAACTTGCTAAGGTCAAGGCTCAGGTTTCTGAAGTAAAGGGTGTGATGATGGAAAATATTGAAAAGGGAGAGATGTTCCATTATTCACGGTCACCGTGATATTCATTCATT
>NC_026154.1:3756275-3765007 GCF_000512975.1 Sesamum indicum
TGTTGATCATGTTTTAACTCCGAATTTTCTGTTTACCAGGTTCTCGACAGAGGCGAGAAGATTGAACTTCTAGTTGACAAAACTGAGGATCTCAGATCACAGGTTAGTTTGAGAGATCTTGGAGCATCAATCTATGCCTTAACTCAGCATAATTTACACAGCAGAAGCGCCTGCTGAAGTCATTAAACTTTTCAAGAGGTTGTTTGATGGTGCTTATAAGCTTTTAAAACATTTTAAACATTTCAGAGCTTATATGTAAGATGCCATGAAGTATTTGCTAAAACTTACAGTAAAAAGAGCTTGTACTCTTTTAGAGAAGCAACAAAAGTTCCCAATTCATTTTTAAAATTCTAATAAAAGTTCAAATTTATTATGAAACTGCCGTAACTAGCATCTTTTAAGCTACGTCATCTTATGTTATCCATACACTTCAAGAACTTAAACGTGATCAGATATCTTACAAGCGATATGTATGGGCTATATCATCTGTGTTTCCGTATTGGATTTCAGGCACAGGATTTCAAGGCAAAAGGGACACAGGTGAGGAAAAAATTGTGGATTCAGAACATGAAGGTTAAGCTGATTGTGCTTGCTATTATCGTTGTTTTGATACTCGTCATCATTTTGACCGTCTGCCCTCGCTTCAAGTGTACTTGATGCAAACGACGGTGCCCTTTCGCCTCGCCATTCTTAGTCAAGACTTGAATTCCTGATGTACAGATGATATAAATGTGATTAGCAGTAGGAGTAGTTTCTGTACACGATCTTGTTCAGAAGCTAGGCACTTTCTTCATGCATTATTCTACAGTGGGGTAAATTGCATAAGGCCCTGTGTTATAAGAAACTAGCACGAAATTCTCTTATGTTATATTTATAAGCAACAAATCTCCTGTGTTCTTTAAAAGGCAGTAAAGTATCCCATCTTCCTTAGATTTTAATGGAGAGTGATGAGTACACGCAGGTGGGGTGAATTGGTATCATTTTAATAAATTACATATTATTGATTAATTTAATTTGTTATTTAGTTTTAATACATTTTAACAAATTATATTTATTTATGAAATATATTGACTTTATATTACAATACCTAAAATATATAATTTTAAATTTAAGAATTTAAATTAAAAAACCACAATATAAATATTAATGTACTAAACTTCATTGTTTATGTTTAAATATTTATATGAATATAAAAAAAAATAAATTATAACAATTATTATATTACTAAGTAAATTAAATTATTCTTTAACTACATATATTTCAATAAATTATATTTATTTATAGAATATATTAACTAAATATCAAAGTACTAAAGAATTATATAAAATATTTAAAGTTATATTATTTACAAATAATTTTCAATTAAACTTACCATGTTTTTAAATACATTAATAGTTCTTTTATTATCTTTAAACATTGAAAAATTAAATTATTTTTACTTAGTTTTAAAAAATAAGTTTTTCAAATGTAAATTTGTTTTATATGTATATACATAGAATTTATATAAAATAAAAAAGTACAAATAATATAAAAATAAAAAAACTAAAAACGGATTGTCTTCTCAAGTTAATTATTTTTTATTATTAAAAAATAAATAAATTATAAATTATATAATATAAATATAACGAGTCGCGTTTACGAACACAAACAATCTTATGCAATTGATCATTTTACTGTGTGTCTTTGTTTACGCTAGCAATGTAGTGTTTCCTTCGTACAAATCTGACCCCACCGTAATATATATAAATTTACTTTACTCTGCAGTTCGCTCAGTATCCAACGTGTGCATACAGTTGTAGCTTGGATTCATTGTTGTAATTATATTTTAATTTGTACCAATGAAAATCGAATAAGATTGATTCGATATTTTTTTATAATTTTTTAAAATAATCATAATTCGGAAATATCACTGAAAAATAAATTAAATTATTCAACTGTTATTTAAAATTGATTGATAATTATTGTATTGTTGTGCGTAGGGGAGCTCGATTAAAGCTCAGCTCAAGCCAGCCAACATATTTAAGGACAAAATGCATAAAACCCTCCTGTGTTTTAAAAAGTCTGCAAAAACAACCATCTGGTTATGAGAATAGGCTAAAAGCCCACCTGTATTTTGTAAAATTCAGCTCAATCGCCCCCTCTCCGTTAAATCCAACTAACGGCGTTATTTTTTTAGAAAATGACCGTTATACCCTTACTTAATATATATTATTTCTTATTTTAATGACCGTTGGATCTTCTTTGATCAAATACTGATCGCTAGATCTAATCAATTAATCTCAACCGTTAGATTTTAAAATTAAAAAAAATATATTATCATTATTATTATTATTATTATTATTATTATTATAAACTAACACCCCCACCCCACCCCACCCCCACCCCTTCGCCGCTGCCACCGGCCGGCCGAACGCCGGCGCGACTGCCGTCCTGACCACCCCCGTTCAGACGATGGGCTACCACCACGACCACCGAAGCTTTTCGCCGTCGATTCGCCGTCACCGGAGCGACCCACGGTCGTGGACCACCACCAATCACTTCGTCTCCTTCTTGCGAATCGAATGAGCCCCCTCCCACTGATTTTCGTCAACTCTATACATGCATTTCAGTTTTCCGATCGCTGAGCACCGCGCATGCTTCACCGTCTGACTTCTTCTTCTTCTTTTTTTTTAATTAATTTTAATTATATTAATTAAACTATATTTTAGTTAATTAAGAATATTTAAATAATTACAATAATTAATTATTTTAACTAATTAAGAATACATTACAATGATAATTACTGTAATTAAACATATATTTTAATTAATTAAAATAATTTTGGATTTAACAAATAAAAAATATAAAATTCTTTGAATTTAAACTTAAATTTAATATGGCAAAATTTAACATTATTTTTTTTAGGGTGAGAAATGGCAAAAGAAGACACAAAACAAGCAAAAAATCCCTTTGCATATTATGTAGACCCATAAAAGGGTATTTTGGTCCAAAAAGTCATTAAATATCAACTTAAATCGCAGAAAAACACTACCAAACGCAGCAGACGCGCGTCTTCTTCACCTCCCGTTAGTTTCTAACAGAATGGGGGTAATATCAACTAAATCGCAGAAAAACACTACCAAACGCAGCAGACGCGCGTCTTCTTCACCTCCCGTTAGTTTCTAACAGAATGGGGGTTTTTTGCTGACTAAAACAAAATAGGAGGGGGTTTTTAGCCTATTCTCATAACAAGAGGGTTGTTTTTGCAGACTTTTTAAAACACAGGGGGGTTTTATGCATTTTGTCCCATATTTAATTAGAAAGCTTGCGAGCTCTTTTTCATAAAAGTATTTTTATATATTTAACTACACAAATAATATTATGTCAAGTTAATAAACAAAATATTTTAATTATATTAAAATTATATCAAGCAAGATCTCAGTACAATTGTAATTAAAAAAATAATTTAAAATAACATATTATTTTAATATTTAATAAAAAAATTGAACAATAATTAAACATAAGAATTGATCATATTTAAACTCCTTAAAAATGCGAAACTATATTTTTTCAATTTAAAATTGTACTTACACTACCTCCACTCTGTTATATTTGATTCCTTTCGGATAGGATTGAGAAGAAAATGCTTATATCAACAAAAAATAAAATTATATACTTTAATTTTCTCCATCATTTAATATTTGTACTTGTGAAGGTATAAATGTAATATATATATAAGTCTCTACATTTTCTCGAATTATATCTCTTCAATTGCATGAGACACTTGATGTGACCCACCTTTATTATGTATTAAGAGCATGATTATAATAGTCAGAAAAAAGTATTATTTTAGTTTGCTAAATATGCCTAATTTTAATTTTAGTCCGATAACTATGTTTATTTTTATTTAGATCCAATAACTCACGAAATTGTTTACTTTTAGTCCTCTGACAAATTTTCGGATAATTTTACCCCTATGAGTGCATATGGACTAAAACTGCATTTCAAAAGTTGCATAAGGGTGAAATTATCCGAAAATCAGCTTGAGGACTAAAAGTAAGCAATTTCGTAAGTTACTGGACCTAAACAAAAATGGACATAGTTATCGGACTAAAATTAAAATTAGACATACTTATCGGACTAAAATAATACTTTTCCCTAATAGTCATATAATGATAATTTATCATGCTTTAAATCCATGAATTATATATAATTATGTAATAAAAATTAAGAAATTTAATGTGAAGAGTGTAATAATTTTTGTTATGAATGGTAGAATCAATCTATCACTTGGTCGGGCAGTCTAAATGTTTTCTTGATGGGAGAAAACAATAGAGGCGAAGTAATATGACAGGTCCCTAGCCTAGAGATATATATGAGTTTGTGAAAAATATATCCATCATATTATTTACAAGCATAAGTTCTCTTAAATTACAAGACAACCTTGAAAAATGACTGAAGGACAAACAAATGGTGTGAAAGATTCTTTATCTCAACAGTTGTCAAGCAACAATCAAACTTGGAGCTGATGTGATATTCTATGAAATTTTTTTAGGATATATATATGTATATATATATATATATATATATATTCTAATTAGCAACCTCCAAGTCCCCAACCCAACCATCACATGTGTACAAATTGAGCACTAAAAACCCCAAAGATAGTTAACTTGCTTTGAGAGAAAAGAGGGAAGTTTTAGTTTGGACTGTGAGGAGAGAAATGGTTAGTTTGAGAATGTGGATTTATATGGTAACAAGTCATATTTTTTAGCTTCAAAATTTAGAATGACAACTACCTATAATATGCAAAACTTTTATTTTTGTCCTTTGTAATTTATTAATTAGAATAAAATATATTAATATTATTTGAGATTAGGTTAAATTATACAAACACTTCCTATATTTTATAAAATTACAATCGCACCCCTAAAGAGTGTTAGTATAATGTCTCTTATAGAGTGTTTGTGTAAATTTGACATTTAATAGGAGGTGTAACTGTAATTTTACAAAAAGTTGGAGGGAGTTATTTGTGTATTTTTACCTAATTTTAGGAGGTGTTAATGTAATTTAATTACCCTATTAATTGTTTTCATTTTGTAGAAAGAAATCAATAAATGAATAAGCAAAATCAAAGGGTATATTTTGCACAAAAACATAAATAAGTTCCATTTTAGACATAAATTAGACTTTTTCCCCCTAAAATAGTATAGATATGGGGTGCGGTTAACATTACTATATTTTTCCCCTTATAAATATAAAATTATTACATGAGAATGTTAAATATAGGTAAAGTTTGAAATTTGTGTAATGTTTTTGGTATGTCAGCATTTTTTGTTCAAATATTAACTAAAGGGGGTTCATTAGGTGCGAATGATGAATTTTTAGATAGGGTGTAAGTGTAAATTTAATTTTTTTTTATAAAAAATATAATTTTGTATTTTTAGAAGGAATTTATCTGTAATTAATCCTAAAAAAAATTGGTGATAATTAATTACTCAAATATGAGCTTTTCATTATCCACATATCATTGAGTATAAGTTTAGTTCTTAAATTTTTTGAGGTATGACTGTGGTTCCTAGTCTTTAAAAATTTTTGGTCCATTCTGTTTTATCCTTCTTAATATTTTTAAAATCAATTTTATTAGTTGAACCAAAATCGTAATAATTTGTAAAGATTACAGATTAAAATTTTGCCTAAAAAAACTTCGGTACCAAAGTCAATTTCATTCCAAAGTATAGGTACTAAAACTGTAATTTACCCTCTCAAGATACTTTAAACGGTTAAATATACAAATGCAAAAATACGCTAGCGTTTGCAGGATATATTCAAACTAAATTTTCTATTTTAAGTCTACTGTATATTTCCTCCGAATTGACTTATACATGTCACCTGTATAAAGATTACGTACGTAACTTACTTTAAGGTTAATTACACTTAAATCTTTTCTAAAAATGTGAAATTACATTTTCCCCAAAAAAGTTTTAAAATTATACTTACACCTCTTTCTGAAATTCTTCCTTTACATTTGACAATCATCCATTAGGGTTTGGTGAAAAATGCAACAAAAAAAGCTACATAAATCTTCAATTTTGCCCATTATTTAATCTTTTCATATATATATTTTTGTACTTATAAATGAATAATAATATATATATATATATGTGTGTGTGTGTGAAGTGATATTAACATCATTATATTTTTCTTGTTATAAGTATAAAATCATTACATGAGAATGCTAAATGAAAGGTAAATTAAAATTAATGTACTTTTTTGGCTAAATCAATATTTTTTGTCGGAACCTTAATGAAAGGGGGTCAGGTGTAAATTGTGAACTTTCAGAGGGGATGTAAGTGTTACTTTATGAAACTTCATTGGAGGGAAGTGTAATTTCAAATTTTTATATGGGATCTAAATATAATTTATTTATTGATTTTTGTTGAAAAATTCTGTACACAGTGACATACATATATATAATTAAATGGAATATAAAATGCAATAAAATTTGGAATAGAAAATCTAATCCCAATATTTGTCGGATTAGAATTAGACGGTGTTTGGATATATTTAAGAAATGTTTAGTGGTCATTCTACTAATTTGTCAAAAACATGGGCACAAAGTGCAATATCGAAAAAATGTGGTTTACCCTTTTCCTTCAAATGAAGTAGAGGATATACAGAAACTATGCAAAAATGAGTCCAAGTACTGATCATAGTTAGATACAGTGCATTTTCTCATAGTATACATACATACGTACATGTACATGTACATACCTACATTCTCAAAAGTTAAACGCAGTTGCATCATTTCTGGTGTTCCCCTGCGGAGGGTTGACGACAATCCACAACAAAGAAACTGTAATGGAGATGAGGCCTGACCAGACGTATATGATTGTCGGCACTTTTCCCTTCCTCCCCATCAATCCCTTTGCGAATGGGTACATGTGAGCCAGCACCCAGAAGCTGAAGAACGCTCCTCCGAACAGCTTTCCCCATTGAGGAATCACGCTGTAGATCTGTCTTGCTAGGCCGATCACAAGGGCCACAAGGTTGACAACTATGATCATCAATGGCACCACGAAGAGGGCAGTCCATTTTACTACGTAGAGATCGGCGTAGATGTCGTCTTCATCCTCAGCTGCTGATTTTGATGTTAACGTGAAGGATATTTCGATGCCGGCGATCACCTTGAGAAGGCCTTGCAGCACCGCCACGAGGTGGGCGCTGCTGCCGCCGATGACCCAGAATTGCTCGTTTCGCCACCACTCCTCTAGGGCGATGCCGGACCACTTCACCTCCAAGAGGGAGATGCAGACGAGAGTGAGCGTGATGATGAGGAGGTAGGAGAGGAACGCGATGTTCAGCGATTGCACGATGAAGTGGCCGGAGAAGAGGGAGAAGGCGGGGAGGAAGCAGTAGGTGACGAGAAAGAAGGAGGTGAAAGGATAGATGCCGACGTTTAGGTACGCTATCCGTTGCAGGAACTTGAGACGTCGGGTGGCGAGTATGGCGTTGTTTCTGGAGAAGAAGATCTCGACGGATCCCGTGGCCCATCGGAGTACTTGGTGGAGACGGTCAGTCAGGTTGATTGGGGCCGTGCCTCTGAACGCGTCCCGCTTCGTGATGCAGTAGACGGACCGCCAGCCGCGGTTGTGCATGCGGTAGCCTGTCACCACATCCTCTGTCACTGATCCATAAATCCAACCTACTCTGTCTCCCCACTCTGTGTTGTCCTCAAACCTGTAAGTGAAATAAGGTTGGATGAAGCAAGTTGAGAATCAAGATTCATTTGCATAATGTAGCGATGAAGTGAAAACAACAATGAAGCAAAATTACCAGCATGAAATGACAGCAATTGCCTCAGCTGCGGTAGGGGCGTCGAGTGGGGGGCGTGGGGTGATCAGAGCACCGGGAGGCCTGCCGTTCTTGACAGAGAAATGATCTCCAAGTGGGCGTCCTTGAAACTCAGCAACAGCGATAGAATCATTGAACATGGTTGAACTCCCAAACTTCTTCGGTAGGTTCAAGTCTGGATGATCCTCTGTCAAGGGCTCCTCTTCGTCGCTCGGGATAGTCTTTGCTGGAGTCTTAATTTGTCCAAACACGCCGGTATATTCATTTGCTCTTGGTGGAGGAAAACCGTAGAGTGCATATCGGCGGAACATGCATCCAGTTCCAACATAGACTGGACCCTGGAGACCATCCAGGGCTCTCATATTTCCTTCATATTATCCAACAAAATCAAAGTTATGACATAAATGCAAGAACATGTACTGAATATGTTAATCGCGCGCAAACAGAGCAACTATTGAACAGTTCATACCATCGAAAAAGACGGTGTTGTGATTAGCATATCTGTCTGAGGGATCTATTCCCTCAAATCTTTGTGGGAACTGTATATAGCAGATACGATCACCACCACGGTCCATCATGTAGCACATTCCTTCTCTAAATGCCATAGAGTTGTAGACATAATGGTCACAATCCAAGTTCAGAATGAACGGTCCGTTTGATAATATAGCAGATGCCCTCACCAGAGCATTCATGGCTCCAGCCTTCTTGTTATGATCGTAACATTTGCGTTTCTCTCGTGAGACATACGCAAACATGGGAATCCGGATGTCTATACCAGTAAAATCCAACCTCCCTTCGTCCGGACCTCCCAGTACTGGATCATATTCAGGCACCTTGCTCATTATCTGTGAGGGCAAAATGTCAATCCTTAATAGTTTCTATTCCAGAGGTTTAAGCAC
>NC_026154.1:3765017-3772782 GCF_000512975.1 Sesamum indicum
AACTTTCAAAGTTTGAAAAATTACACTGCACCACCTGCAGTCATCTTTTACATTCAACAATTCTCTCTGACCATTTGGTTTTCGGATGAGAATTAGTAATGTAAAACATATCTACATATATAAGAAATCTTCAGTTTAGGTCACCTGTAAAATCCCAGCATGGTCTCCCTTGGCGTGATCGGGTGCAGAATCGTACCATGTTCCAGGCCAATGAGTGCCGTCAGCCATCCATGTGGCTTTGGTGAATTCAATCTTTTCATCAGGGGGCAGCTCGCCCTCGTTCTTCTCTTTGATGCGCTTCTTTTCTTGCATTTCTTCATTTTTGTTGTACATCTTGCACCGTTTTTTTATAACGTCCGGCAGACCATTGATTCTCACCTTGAACTCGTCGTATTCTCTCTTGATCCACCGACGGTCCTTCACAAAATCGGGCAGTTTCTTGTTTTTTGTTGGATCTGTCTTTTGGCTGAAGTAACTGTCTGGATTTCTTGGCTCAATGTCATGCTTCCGGCAGAATGGCACCCATAACTATTGCCATACACAGAATTCTTTCAATTGTTAGATATCACAACAGTTGGAAATTTTTATTCATCACATGTTTCAGAAAAGAAATAGGAGTGATGAACAAAAGATTAACCATTTCAACACTACCTCAGCAAACTTGACAGCCTCAGCCATGGCCTCAAATGTAAGAATTGAACCACCATCATCCGATATGTAGAGGGCCAGCTTCTCGACCGGGTACTCAGCCGCAAGGACGGATAAAACTGTGTTGGCTGTGACGAGCGGAGGCTCCTTCTCAGCATCAGCTGTAGATATAAATACATCAATGCCTGGAAGATCCGACCGGCCCTTAGGGTTGGACGGAGAAGGCGTCTCGAACTTGTCTTTCAGGGCAGCCAGGTCTGCTGTTCGGTTTATGGGATTGAACTTGGGCAGTATATCAAGTAGCCATGAAAATGCAAACCATATTTCGCATACGATAGACATGCCCCACAACCACATTGCCTCTCGGTTCGGGTTGCGTATCCGCCATGCAAGGAAGAAGGCCAGTACGACCATTCTGATCACAATGAGTACTCTGTGTGCATGCACCGCAAAAATTTAATTTTTTCAATTGAGTATTTTAAGAATAAGAACAAAAATGACACAGGAAGCTCAAGAAACATAGTACTAGTTATCCACCTGTAAGGGCTGAGAACGGCAGCAGGAACATGAATTTTCCTGGTGAGTGGCTTCCAGGGCTTGTCCATGAAATCCTGCATACTCATCCCTGTATCATTACCAAATTGATCTTCTTGCCAGAAGGCAGTTCCAATGCCATATTTTCCTTTGGTTTCGAAAAGCCAACGGTTGTGATCAAAGTCTTGCGTTTGGCTCCGCAAGAGCATTGATTTATTATTGTTTTTCAAGAATGAGACTCTACGGTCCAATTTCCCGGCAGAATTGCCACCACCAGCGCCGCCATCAGCGTCACTGGCATGGCTGCCCATTCTGACATGGCCTTGTCCGTCAGAACGGAACCTGGACGACGGTGGAGGGTACACGGTTGGCCCGTCAGGCTTGTCACCGGGCTGATTATCCGGGGTGGGAGGCATCATGACGGTGTAATTAATGTAATCATTTTGGGTGGCATAATCTCCTGGAGTATCAAGCTCATCATCACGGGAGAGGCTTACGACACGTCCGCTGGATGTCCGGTTGGCGAACTTGACGGGCCGGTCAGCGTCTCCTCCCGAGGAGGATACTGGCCTCCTCGGATGGGAAGAACCGGCCATGGAAAAACTATATGCAGGGCTGGTAGCTATGTGCTATTACCATGTCAAAAACACAAATCATCGAATGGCTTATGGTGATGATAAACGCATTGGTGAAAGGTACATGAAGCTAGGACGTTGTGGGAGTGGAGATTTGCAGGATTGATTGGAGAAAAACATACAGAAAAATTTGGGATGTTAATGGGACAATATTGGTGAAATGATGTAGAAACGGAAGATAAGCAAGACCAATGGAAGTGCCAAAAATAAGGTGGCTGTCGGGAACTCATGTGAAACTTGTATGCATATATTCATATTCTCACAGTTGCATTACATCCCATGGATACACATCCTCCTTTCACGCCAAGCCCCTCGTCTCCACCTAGCTATTTCTCTCACATCAATCCTTACATTACATGCTAGCTCCAAACCAAGTTGAAAATGAATATATATGATTAAAATGTTTAAAAACCATGGTTATTTCATTATTTTCTACTCCCCTCCAACAAAATCAATGCAAAAACAAGACTTTTTGTGTGTAGTTTCATTTTTAATGTTCAGTTTTTGAAACAATAATAAGAATAAAAATATATATTAACTTGATACCATAATTCAATATAAAACACACTCTCATTGATTAATACAAAGTTGTTTTTCGAGGATTACTAAATCAATTTTTGCTCCAAGAAAGAAAGCGATAAGTTAGGAGAAATTATTTTAATAATGTTAAAAAAAATTACAAAAATGGAGTTATTTTGAATTTTAACATTCAAAAAATTCAAAACAACTCCATTTCTGTAACTTTTTTTTTTTTTTTTACATTATTACAATAATTCTGCCAATAAGTTATGGATGGTTGAAAAATCAAAACAGATGGTCAACGAGGCCTAACTCAATTAGTGAAGGTGATGCCCCACGACCTTAGAGGTCATAGATTCAAACCTAGCAATACGTGGGATGCTATTTTTTGTATCATAGATATTGTTTAAATATAATTATTGATCAGTTTATAGTTGTGGTAGATAATTATTTATCTGATATTTTTTATTTAAATAATAATAATTTATCATTTTCAACTAAAAAATATTCAAAACAGATGAATGACACAATTGATGGGGTGCTCCTAGGGATGTTGCGGAAACAAAACTGAACATGGTCAATGATGTTGCACAAAGGGATACAGAACAAAATGATAATTTTGTATTATAGGGAATGCGATTCAATATATTGAATAAAAAAAATTATATACTACTATTTTTTATAAGTAAGAATAAAATACTATTTTTTCGTTCACCTACCCAATACAAAATTATAATTTATTGAACGAGGCAAACAAAGTAATTTATTCAACTAAGTTGAATCATGTGGTTGTCTTAATTTTCTCAATATGGAAATGTCGAAAATAGCCTTTAGTTGTATCACGTTTTCAGAAAAATCCTGACTCTCATGTGTTAGGAAATTTTTTATTTAGTCTTATTTATTATGACTTTATGTATCATATTACATTCCATGAGTTGAATTTTTTTTTAATTTTATAAGTCCTAACGCGCAATTTATGTTGAATAATTATCGGAGCCGTTAGTATTTTGGTACATTTTTCGTTAATTATTAGACAGAAAATACTCGTTTGAACTAACATAAATTGAGAAAATCATAAAAAATAGAACTGAATAAAAAATGAGCACAACATATAGGATCGCAAACTGCAATTTTCCCACCACCTGTTAATATGGTTAATAGAAAGATGACATAGATTATGACTCAGTGAGTCTGTTTATTTGTATGCTGCAGCCAATTGAATTATCTAAGAATTGACAGTCCATTTGATTCTTCATAGATTACATATTACTAATTTCCATCTTTCCTCCTTTATTTTCATGATTTCTTGTTGAACATTTTGATAAAGTAAATCAAAAGCAGGAATATCATCAGAACTAGACTTGGATCCACTTGTGAACTAGCTCACCAAGAGCTTTCTCAGATGATCCAATTTGAGTCCAAGCCTCTGCAGCAGCATCCTTAAGAACCCTCATCTTATTTCCAAGATCCTTTCCTTCTTCACCTCCAATCAACTTTTGTACTAGCCCTGCAATCTGCTTCCTGTCCACTATTCCACTTTCATTTGCCTCAACTCTCAATGAAACCTTCAGCCCCTCAGTCAAGAGTGCTGCGTTCATCCGTTGCTCGGCAAAGAGTGGCCAAGAAATCAACGGCACCCCATTGGTGATGCCGTCAAGGCATGAGTTCCAACCACAGTGCGTCAAGAATCCTCCCGTTGCACGATGGGCAAGGACTCCATTTTGAGGAGCCCATGATGAAACCATGAGGCCTCTTTTCTTGGTCCTCTCCGAGAATCCTCTTGGCAGAAAATCCAGAGGATCAGCAACATTTTGAGCACTAAAGAAAGCAGCATTTGATGCCTTCTCATCTGGACTTTTCACAACCCAAAGAAATCTTTGACCACTCATTTCTAGCCCATCAGCCAATTCTATGAGCTGATCATGGGATAAGGTCCCTCCACTACCAAAAGAAACATATAGAACCGATCCATCCGGCTGATTGTCCAACCATTTCAAGCAATCTGAGCTTGAGTTTGAGCCTGAGGCTGAGCCCGTCTGTATCATCGGCCCAATCGCATAAACGGGTACTTTGCACCACCCTTCATCCTTCAAAGCCTTAAAAGTTCCAGGTTCCAAGTCCAAGAAACTGTTAACTATGATCCCCTCAGCCAGCTGATACTTTTTACACTTTTCCAGGGCAAATTTATAGGCCTCATTTGCTCTATCTTGAAAATGATCAGGCAAATCCTTCCCCCTCAAAGGAATGCAGCCGGGCAACCTCACAGGCTCAAGCAAGTCCTTATACTCGCAAGCTGCGACTTCATCAAGCTCGGGCAAATGCAATACCAATGACAAGGCCATTGCATTAGAGAAAAAGAAGATGTATGGTGGGATACTGAATTCCCTGGCCACATCTAGCGCAAAAACACCCAAAATATCAACCACAAGGGCGGAGACATGAGTGCCCGACTCGTGTAACATGCTCAAAGTCCGACGAAGATGTGGGATTGATCGGTTGACGCTGAGCGATATTCGTGATTCGATCTTTGTGTCGTTTGGAAGATCAGTGAAAGAAATTGGAGGGAGGAATATGCAGCTTATGCTGTCAGGTAGAGCTTGTAGGAAGGATTTTTGGGCCTGGAGATGGGAAGTATTGGCATCACTTGGGATGATGAATGTGACTGAGAAGCTGTGGCGGGAGACGAGGTTTTTGGCGAGTTCCGCTAGAGGGATCAGGTGTCCCATGCCTGGAGAGGGCAGGATGGCTATGTGGGGTTGCACTGCTTGTGAAGTTCCCATGGCTGAGTCCTTCTCTGGGTTTGGACCTGTAGTTAAAGTGAACTATTGTTGCTATTTGTCATCTTACCTGCACATATATATAGTACCATGCTGGAAGTTTTTCAAAAAAAAATAATTCAAATCAAGTTTGGTCGAACTAAATCAATTACAAAACAAATATAATACAAACCAATAACATGATAAGTGTATCGTACTTGTCATATAATTGGTTTAAGTCCAACTAAATCCGATCTCCATAAGAAGTTTCTATATTTTTAATGGGAAGAATGAGGGCTATTTATTTATTTTTTAAAAAAAAAAAATTGGGTGGCTTCAGTTGAATACTATTGGAGCTAAAATAGAGTAACTACAATTAATTAGTAAAGCAAATATATATATATATATATATATATATATATAGGATCAGAATTTGATTGTTCCCAAGATTTCAATGTTTATATAATGTGATTATAAGGTTCTAGGAGAAATAAAAACTCATGTAGTGTAGCATGTGTGCGTGACGTGTTCTGAAAGCTGTTGTGAGAGAGATTTAATGAGAATATAGGCTTACGAGATACGTAAAGTTAACTCTTATCATGCACTTGCTTTAGTATAATTCCAAAACTTCAGGCTTTTACATTAGTTTCAACCTCGTACGGCGCCGTCGCGTTTTGTTTTCCTCAATCTTGTGTTTGCTGCACCATGAGCTATTCCACATGACCTGATCTATTCAAACCTTACAAACTACTATTTATGAGACTAATGTGTCGATTTTTTTTTTTTTTTAAATTTTGAAATCTTTTTGAAAGTCCCATAAAATGTAGGATTAATGTGTCGTCCAATTTTATGATCATTTTAAAAATTTCGTAAAACATAAAACCAAAAGTATTGAATCTCATGTTCTCTGGGACTAAAAGTGTAATTTCACTTTCTATAAGAGTTACGTTCTTTAATAAGTGTATTCTGTCTCTTGTACTAGAGCTTGACTTGTTTGACCAAGATCGATCTCTACTTTACGTAAAATCTTAATACATAAAAGTACAATTAAATGATTAATTTCAATAGATCGCAAACTCACTCATGGGAAAATTTATTAGGATTGGGAATTAGTTCAGTATCAATCATAAGTATCTTTGAGCTCCAAATTTTTCCACCTTTCTCCTGAGGTAAAGTCCCTTAATCCACTTGCTTTTATTCAATTAAAATCTTTAATACACCTTCCCCTCCTCAATATACCGTTCCAAAAGTCCCTTTTTGACAATTTTTACTAAAATCCCCCAGTTTTTAGAATCATAATTTGCCTTGTGATTTTACGATGGAGTGCTCATTTGGATGGCAAGACACAACAAGCATGTCCTGAACTTTACTCTGATGTCCAATTCGTCAACAATGACAGTTTAAATCCACAACGGCAAGACACAAGCATTTGTGGATGTCGTGGTTCACTCTTTGTTCGACTGTTGCTACATTTGTTGTATTAGACGAGTTAGCACTCATTTTATGTTGTTCTTGATCTCCGCCCCTCACGGAGGATGAACTCATAGCGGATTCTTGCTTTTGCTTCCGTTTGCAGTAACAAAATGGAGAAGAAGCTAGGTAAAAGGCGGGAAACGGCTGTTATTTATGATGTTTTCCTTCAAATTTAATAGCCACTTGATGGAAATATCCAAAATCATCGAAAAAAGTATCAATTCTCCGTAATTAATTACTAATTTTCAGAATTTTTTACTTTTAAGAGCGATTTTTTTTTTATAGTTAAATACAAAAGCGATGGACATAAATATCTATATATGTTTAACTTGAAACTGAAATCGCGAAATAAATCAACTATTCATTTGAATTATATACCCAGGCTCATCTTGGAGGAAATATTAATCAAATAACACTTTTCATTGAAAGAAATTTATTTATATATATATATATATTATTCATCCAATCACCAATTATACTTCTTTACCATGTCTTGCGGAGGGTAATACCCAGAAAAATAAATTCCATCAGTTTCGGCCTCCCAATAGCAGACGCTGGAAGTACAAGTTTTCCGAAGTTCCGAATTGAAAACATCAAATGATATACTCTTTGAACCCCATTGAAGACTGCAGAAATATAAAGTTCTCAAAAACGTATCTTCACAGAATGACCAATTAAAATCCCCTCTAGTCGTAAGTGTGTGATTTCCAAGATCATCATTGCCCGACTTACAATGAACTAGCAACGGTGACTTGGAAGGTGGAAGGATGTTGTTGACTACGTGAACCACATACTCCGGAGTCCAAAAGCAAGTTCTTGCAAATGTTTGGAGAAAACAAGTTGATACGATGAGAAAATGTACAAGATTTATCTTTGTAATAAAGTTCATGTTGTTTTCGCCACAAATGATGATATTTGTCTTAATTTACCTTCGACATATATATGTAATGTTTATTTTGTTGAGACCATTTATTGTTTTGCACTTTATAGAAAATCTTCCAACTTTAATTGATTATATATATTGTAGTAATTCAAACTTGAACATGGGAAAAAAAATGTAATTGCTAGGACCGAATTGATGATTTTGTGTAATAAGTTAATAACCACAAGTAATATTATTACATAAAGTAGCAAAGTCTTAATCTCTACGAGTTTATTGCGTATTTATGTAAGATGAAATAAATTATAGATATTATATAT
>NC_026154.1:3772962-3838370 GCF_000512975.1 Sesamum indicum
TATATATATATATATATATATATATACATCGTTGAAAAGTTATCAAGAATATGTAGCCAATTCTGGATAATCAAATACTTGCACGACTAATGAGACAATTATGTATCAAATACTAAAGAGATCTTATTTTAATTGAAATATTAATAATAATAGGCAATTAAGCAATGAATATTACCAAAAATAAAAATGAAAGAATATTGGAGTATATATTCATGACATATTCAAATATCACATTTATATTTGCCAACTTCAATTTATACTTGACTGTCAAAATCATAATACAATATATGAAATTGTATTGGTGATCTGCAGAATATCAATTATCATATTTACTGGCTATGTATGCGTTCCGAACTGTTGAGGAAAAACCACTTAATTTTGTAAAAATCACAGAATATCAATCACTCAAATTAACTTGATTTATATTAAAAATCTTTAGATTGCAAGAGATATTATAATCCACATATTTATGCAATTTTAGTTCAAAAATTAACCATCAAATAATAAGACGAAACTATATACTACTAATACTTTTCAGTGAGCTGGATTGTTTTTTTTTTTTCAGATGACATTTGGATTAGAGAAAATTGGGCTTAATTGCATTTTTTTTAATTCTTAAATAGAGTGATTTGGCACTTTAATCCTATAATTTGTTAGAATTATAAAATGGTCCTTCACATTTTTTAATTTCGTGTTTTTAGGACAAAATTAAACGAAATTTCAAAGTTGGCTTTTAATGGCATATATTCATATGTTGGTAATAATTGAGAAAAATACCGAAAGAATATAATTACAGGAATAAAAATACAATTAAACCAGAAAAATGTACGGATCAAGACAATTTTCGTATATATCATTGCTCTAATTAACGACAAACATAAGCTGAGTTGTTTTTTTTCAAGGTTATGCAACTTACAATCAGTACAAAAGATTATGCACTATTTCCATGCATATACTTTATCCAAGGCTTTTGGAGGGTAATAACCGGAAAAATAAACGCCGTCACTTTTTACTGCATAATAGCACTAACCTGAATGACACCTATAACCCCATGCGGATCTAAAAACATCAAAGACTGTATCCTTCGAACCCCACCAAATATGACAAAAAAACAAAGTTCTCATGAAAAAATTTGAGCAAAAAGACCAATGAAAGTCGTCATTTATATGAAGTGTATGATATCCAAGATCGTTATCTTTAGACTGACAGTGCACCACTAAAGGTTCAGAATTTTCAGGAAGGCTATTGACTAGATGAACGACAACTTCCGGACTTCCAAGGAAACAAGCTTTTGTTTTTCCTTGACAAAAGCAAGTTAGCATGATAAAAAGGGATAGGAAGTTTTTCTTTTGTGTTGTATCTCATGTTGTTTACTTTGAAATATTACTTCAACTTATTTGTCTCAATCTTTCTAATATGTTATATAGGATTGGGGAATAAGTGCTTACTAATTATTCATTAAGAATTTAGTTAACAATATTATTTTAAAAATTATATTACATCATGAATGTAAATTAGATCCATAGGAAAATCTGTCCAAATTAAAACCTGTTTTTGTTGACTTTTAACGAATAGGCATCATGGGAACTTGTAAGAAATTCAGACAACTTTTCGATATTTACCAAACTTTTGAGAAATGCATATAATCAAATTAAATTAGCTGACTATATATGATTGGTTTTATAAACAGGCAGATATTATGTTCAAGCAAAAATTAAGCAGATTCTTTCTTAGGAGTCTGATTTATATATATTTAGAATGTTATATTGGGTTCAAAGTTGACTAAGAATCAGAATACGATATATATGACATTGTATTTGTGATCTGTGGAATATAAATTATCATATTACAATCACAAAATTGTACTAGAAGAAAATATAATATTAATGACAAAATATATTAAGTGATGATAATTTTTATTTTATTACAACATGATTATTAGTGGAAAAAATTGTATATAAAGTTGTCATTATAGATAATTAGTCACATATTTATGGTAATAATTTAGTGAAAACACAAATTTAATGACGATAAATAATTAATTCTCACCAAGTTGTTAACATACATGAGTTACTGATTGCATTTAGTGATGATTTTATCCATAACTTTGTCACTAACTTCTATTAGTGGTAGTTTGAAATAATAACTATGACCAATAAAATTATAAAACTCGTTATTGTGTAAAAATATTTTTTATTAACACAATATATATGCTTAGTGACAATATTTAAATTATCATTTGAATTTTTTTAAGTAAGATTGACGACTCAAATTTGCACTCGACTCAAGATAAAGCCCAATAAGTGTAAAGGCCCAATAGGAGGGCCCACGAGTACGCATAGTCCAAGATGTGGGGTTCTCGGCCTGCAAGAAAAAAAAGAGGAAGAGTTCTAACTAGAACCCAGTAAAGCCACCACAGGCCCAAGATTTGAGGGAGCGAACACCTAGATGTCCGTATGTCACCACACACACTTGGCTAGAAGGCATTTGGAGTGACCGCGATCAAGGATCCAAGAAGATCACCTTACACGACTCGCATGCACCTTAGGAATTCCACCCTAAAGAACAACTTATCCGAACCCTAAATAACAAATATGACTTCTTAAGGATCTTTGCAAAACTTTTTCGAGAATTGTTAAATTAAAAAAGGTAAAGGAACAGTTGCACAAGTTACAGGACGGGAATACCAACAGAGTATAATTACAGAAATAAAAATGCAAATAAAATCAAAAAATTGTAAGGATCCAGACAATTTTCGTATATATCATAGCTCCAAGCTAATGACGAACATTAACTGAGTTTATTTTCAAGTTTATGCAACTCATACTTAATACAAGAGATTATACACTATTTCCATGTATATACTTTATCTAAGCCTTGTGGAGGGTAATAACCAGAAAAATAAATACTGTCACTTTTTGCTGCCCAGTAGCACTTACCTGAAGGACACCTATCACGCCATTCGGATCTGAAAACATCAAAGACTATATCCTTTGCACCCCACCAAAAATGACAAAAAAATAAAGTTCTATTGAAAAAATTTGAACAAAACGACCAATGAAAGTCGTCGTTTATGTGAAGTGTATGATATCCAAGATCATCATCTTTAGACTGACAGTGCACCACTAAGGGTTTAGAATTTTGAGGAAGGCTATTGGCTACATGAATCACATATTCCTTCCCAAGGAAACAAGTTTTTGCCATTCCTTGACAAAAGCAAGTTAGTAAGATAAAAAGCAATAACACGTTTTTCTTTGTGTTATAGCTCATTTCGTTTACAATATTACTTCAATGTATTTGTCTCAATCTTTCTAGTATGTTATAAAGGATTGGCGATTAAGTGCTTACTAATTATTCATTAGCAATTTAATTAACAATACTATCTTAAAAAATATATTACATCATGAATCTAAATAAGATCGATAGAGAAAATGGAGAATTAAAACCTGTGTGTTGACTTTTAACAAACAGGCATTATGGAAACCTATGAGAAATTCACACTACTTTTCAAGAAAAAGAATACAAATTTAGTTCAGTAACTTGTGAAGGGTAGTATTTTTGGTCTTGCATGAATTGATTTTTGTAATTTAATCCTATAATTTTAAAATTTTGGCAATTTTCATCATTTTTCAGTCAAACTACATGTTACTTGCACATGACCTAATTAAATTGTAAGTTTAGTCCTGTGGCATTGGCATTTTTAGTTTTATAACTTAGTGTAGTAGGTATTTTTTTTCCTGCAAGAATTTATTTGTAAAACTAAAATTGCAAGTAAATTGCCATTTCTAGCCAAATGAGCCGGATAAGGACCATATTGCTAAAATTATAAAAAGTTATAGAATTAATTTACAAAATTCAATTTCGTACAGATCTAAAAATCCACTTCTAAAATATAGAATTCAAATTATAATTTTCCCCCACTTTTCAATATGTACCAAATTTTGCACTTTACATAAAATCTCAGAATTTTTGTGAAGATATTATAGTAATTCAAACCTGAATATGGCAAAACAAATGTAAATGCCAGGACTGAATTGATGATTTCATGTAATATTACATACAGCAGAAAATTTTTCTCTTGGAATTTATTGCGTAATTATATGTGACGAAATAAATTACAGATATTAGTATGGGAAATGATTTTCTAAATATGATAGGTCAAACTTCAATACAAAAGTTCAAATGCATTTGAAAATAATCAAACAAACCTTGGATGATTATAGAAATGTTAGCAAATAGTGTTGCAACATCAAGAGAAAAAGTAATTCAAATAATCTAAGATTAATTGGACTGAGTAGCAATTCAAATTTATTTAACATTTTCAAGTCCATCGTAAATCATCGATAAGATCATGTACTATTTCCAGTTGTATACTTTTTCCATGCCTTCTATAGGGTTGTCGCCAGAAAAAAAGATACCGTCACTTAGGGCTCCCCAAGTGCACACACGTGAGCGACATTTGTCTCGCCATGATGATTTGTAAACGTCAAAAGTTATTTGTCTTGAACCCCACCAGAGATGACAGAAATATAAAGTGTTATGAAGAATACTTTCGCAAAATGACCAAATTTAAGGAAGAAAGGGTGTGATTTCCAAGGTCATCATCTCCAGAGGCACAATGCAAAATCAGTGGTTTAGAATAAGAAGGTAGGAGAATATTGATTACACGAACCTCATATTCAGGAGAAAGTGTACAACGTCTGGCCATTGCATGGAGACATAAAGTTGACAGAATAAGAAAGGCGAAAAATAGGTTTTCGTTCGTGATATGTGCCATGTTGTGTGCTCGAAATAATGAAATAAAACTCGAGATATATGTATTATATGCACCTCCTTTGATCTTTATATTTACTTGTAGCCTTGAGAAATTATGCATATTTCAAAATTAAAGATAATCATCATAGCAATTCAAAAATCATAGTTGACAAAATCAAATATATAGCTGATTATGATTGGTGCTATCCATAATAGCCACATACTATGTTTAAGAAAATATTAAGAAAATTCCTTCTTAATTAGGTATATGATTTATAGTAGCTGATTATGATTAATCAAATATTTGCACAACCAATTAGGGATGGATTCTGAAGTAAAATTTTGAAGTGGCCCAAAAATTATACTAAAATATTGGGTTCACATTGGCAATTAAAATAATTGGGGGCCAATATATAAAAAAAACATATTAATCTTATCGATGTTCTATACTTGCCAAATTTAATTTAGAGTATTATACTGGGTATAAACTGACTCAGAAAATCAGAATACAATATATCACTTTGTAATAATTTTGATTTTCTCACAAGATCAATTATTTATGGAAAAAATTGTAAATAAATTTGTCATGATAGATAATTAATAGCACATCTATAGTAACTTAGTAACACCGTGTATTTAGTGACAATTTGCTATATATATACATGCATCACTAATTGCTTTTTTTAATTACAACTTTATTCCACAATTCTTGTCAATAGTTATTATTAATGATAATTTTTAAAAATAATTATGGGATCAAAAAAAGCCATTTTTCCATCACTAGAAAAAAAATATTATTGGCTACAATATTAGTACCTATGGCTAAAAACCATGATAAATTACTACTATTATCTATGGTTAAATAAAATCGATGCAAAAACCTAACTTTTCCATCATAAAAAAATTATTTGCCACGACTAAGAGTTATAGTCAAAACATTCGCCATGAATTTTAGCCACCCTTACAAAAACTACGGCTAACAACCGTTGTGCGGTCGTGTTAATAACTATTTGCTACAACTATTTTTTATTAACCATGATACTTAACCGTTGTTAATATTATAATTTTTCTAGTGCATTAAGTTTCAAAAGATCTCACTCGTAGTTATTTCATCTTATTCTGTTAGTATTTAAAAAAAAAAAACCCACAAGGCTGCGTACTACACAGAAGGCCGAAAAATTAGTCGCGACGTGTTCATTTTCGTCCAAATACTGATGGATCTGACCGAATGACTAAAACTGAGAATATTTGTGACTTATGTGTCCATAAATGAAGTCTCGTAATTAACAGGATAAAAAGTGTATATTGACTCTAATATTTGAGAGGAAAAACGTTATTTCTTCTAATAACTCAAAGTTGCTGATCCAATTAAGAGCTTAGATTATAGAAATGACACCTGAAAATATTCACTATATTTTTAGGATAAATATATACTTCAAGTTTAAAGCCGCACTATGTACTTTATCTTTTCCAAATAACCTAAAAAGTAAATTATAACGACTTCTTCTTAGATTTGGTATAATTACGAATACCCTCTCATTATTTGAAAAATTATCAATATCCCTCTTATTTTAACTGTCGTGTAACAATTAGCCCATTTAGCCATAGTCTTGAATTCAAACCCTCAAATTTCCCAATTTTCTCTCGTCAAAAACCCCTAATCCCCAAATCCCTAACGAAAGACAAGAAATCCAAAATCAACAAAAAATTTCTTCAATCTTTTGGACCAACTTCATTTCTACCAACCCTAGTGTGAATCTGAGATTGAATTGAGAGTGTGAGTGTCGTTCTCACAACAGGCTTGAATCCGAGAGTGAATCCAGTATAAGGAGGTGAGAGCTTGTTTCATGGCAAGGAGAAGCAAGCATGCTTTGGCCTTTAATTACACCAAACTATAGTAAATTTACTATTTCTTTGTATTTGTGCCCCTATTTCTTTTTTTTTCCAACCCCCCCCCCCCCCCCCCCCCCCCCCCCCCCTTTTTCTTTTTTTTCCCATTTCCAACCCCCTCCCCCCCCGAAATATATGCCCCTATTAAATGAACATTTTAAAAATAGAGCAATATTTATGCAAAGTCAGGTAGAGTCATCATGGCTTGAGGAAGAGGTACATGAAAAATTATTTGCTATTAATATTTTGTGAAAATGGTGAAGCAGAGGCGATTTCATAGATATTAATTCTAAGTCAATTTCTCCAAATAAAATAAAAGGGGGTTTTGTTTGAAGTTTAATTAAAAGATGAAATTAAAGAGGATGAATAAATATAAGAGAAAGCTTTTCAATTAAAATCAAATTCATACTTGATTCCACTGCTAATCATTGATGCATAGATAACAACCATTCAAATAGATAAATTGGTTGTGGTCATTGGTATAACCTAAAAATCTTACCTTTTCGTTAGCCAAGAAACACTAAACACCCTGTATATAATCATGGCAAAAACAAAGAATATTTTCTTGTGCAGAGCAACAAAACTTACAACACTGAGTAATTATAGGAATTGGCTACAGTTTTTGCATACACAGAATGTACAAAACGAGCTGCAATTAGAGCTAATAATGTCTCCTCACCTCAGAATGACCAGAAAAGGGCAAATGAAACTGGGGAGAGAAGTATTGAATGAGCAACCAGTTCATCTATATACTTCCTCTTCATTTTTATAAGTGAATTATGCTATAGATCTGTTTATACGTCAAGAACGCTAACATAATATTAACCCATTTTCCGAATTCTTCACCCTACATGTACTTGTATGTAGTTTACGTCTAGAAATCTATCACTGGTGCTATCAGCTATTGCTGCATCATGATGACTTTGTACAGGAATGATACGTTGAGAGTACTTCATCATCTTTCTCGACTATTTTGAAGTGCATTAAAGACTTCAAGAAACCATCATTTCATTTGCTCGCCACCAGCCAAACGTCTTTTCTCTTCCTCAACCTGCTCAAGCAAGGCTTCTATCTCGGCTTCTGTTAAGCTTTCCAATCTTTTCTGTTAAACCATGTCAAAACAAAGTGGAAAGATAGCCAAGGCCATAATAGTACCAGAAGACATTGAAATTGGCTTTTAATGAAACAGCAGAAATACAAAAAATAGAAAGCTAACAGTGAGAAGACTATTACTATATGGCTCAAATCCTTCATCACATGTTCAAGAGTGGATAACATAGTTTTCCTTTTACCCTTTTTTCTTTGAATTGAATGCATATTAATGTAAATAATAAATAAAATATAGAATTGAATAGGAAGACATAGGATTATCCCAGGGACTGGCTTGATATGGTCAGTTCTTGCCCAGAAAATAGAGAATGCAAGAGAGTGAGTTGTTAAAATCAGATGACCCTTTCCTGGAATAGTCCTACGTCTTCCCCTTCAATTCTATATTGTAATCAGTTCTTGCCTAGAAAACAGATAATACAAGATTTTGAGATGCTAAAAAGAAAAACGAGACATCGAGTTAAACATGACTTTACCTCCATGACTTTGACTTCATAGTCACGTAACTGTTGGGCATATGTCATTTCCTTATTTGAGACTCTGAAGATATATGTTGAAATCCATCCTACAGTCAGACCTAAAACCAGGACCAACTGAACGACATTCCCAGCCTGTAATGGATCAACTCCAAGATACTGCATAAAAGTTCAAGAAAACAAGAGGTATGATAGTATCAAGATCCAGGTATCTCATGATAATATCATTTTATTGTTGGTGAAGATTATAGAGGCAACTGAATACTTTTATGTCTCATTTACATGTAGCTCATACAACAAAGTAGGATACCCATAAGAAAGAATATCACCTTATATCATACTACCGTGAGTATGAGACAGAAAGAGGTTCCTGTGTGCGAGTGTTGCATTGCCAATGGCAAAGAGTGGTATTATGAAGAAAGGAAGCACATTATTTTGGAATAAAGGTTACATGAGGAAGGATACCTCCAATCCACTTTCCAAACCAATACCAGCAACAGTAACACCAAGTCCAATTAGTAAAACATCCTTCCTTGTATATCCAAAAGGTGTCTGCAACAGGAGCAAGTAACTAATATGACTAACATGACTTAGGAATACCTGTAGCGAAGTGTTAAGTTGACACATTGCTATGGCATTGAACATTTGAAAAATGACGAAATCATACAACATTACAGGAGTTATAAGTTATCATTTCCATTAACGGCCAACCAATGAATAGTGAACGAATAATGCTCTATTGATTGTATGTTAACTTTTATAGCAAAAGGTTTAACAATCTAAGCAAGGGACTGCAGATGGAAAATTATGCTATGCTAGAAATGGCAGTATAGAAAGAATATGTATAATAAAAATCAATAAGCAATAAACGGACTCCACATGCATAGAGTAGAGGACAGAGTGTAGGTTTGTGCTAATGGATGGTGTCTAGACATGCCTTCTCCTGGTTCGAGGGTTCATCTCTATCCCCACCTAAGTTCGGGGAGTTGCTGCATCTGGTAATTGTAGATACTGATGTCTTCGATATTGAAGAAAACGAAGTTCTCTTCAGGAAAGGAATAGCTCCTTGTGTGATAAATTTTCGAGAATAATTCCTTTCTGTAATTTTATTCAACCATACAGAATCAGATGAAGGGAAAGTAAATGTTAATAAAAGTAATGCAGACACGGACATAAATATCAACGGAAAAGTATATACACAATTAGACGTATATTTAAAATTGCCAAAGTATGCAATCAAACATGACTAAGACATTATTAAAGTTCAAATTAGTAATCCAACATAAATATGACTTCTCCCTGTCCCCTGGTATTTATTGTTGAGAGAACAGAATATTAGCCTTTTTCCTTTCATTTATTGATTCTTTTCTTATAGCTTCCACTAATCCAGTTCCTACACCATCTATATTGTTCTTTGTGCTTTGTTTCTTCCGTTATTTTCGTTTATTATCTTCTTTTCCTGAAATGATGATTGCAAGCACAACTACTATGTTCAAGTTCACACAGCTGAAACTATGACGCAGGCATGACAGCCCATCAACCCACCCAACAGAATAACCATATATAATGTCAGTCTCAGCCCAAACGGAATTTTTAATCCACATTGTTGTCTACAATATTTTCTTTCTCTTAATAGCATACACATGTCTTTCATAAGCTTGAGGAGTATTATACAAATACATGCAACGTCTCCCAGTACAGATAAGTCAGATCTGTGAAGAATGTGTTTAACAGAAAGAAGAAAGTTTTGCAGTGAAACTGAAGAGTAAACATCTGCAACAAAAAGAATCAAATTCAGTGAGATCATTAGTCCAAAATGTGCACCTCAGTGCACACTGCACCATCAAGCTATGATTGCCTTAGTCTTCCTGAACAAATGCTCCAGAGTTAATTAAATTCATTGAGGTTGTATTTAGATTGAAGGATTTGAAAATTTCAAATCCAAGATAACAAGTACGTTGGCCTTGTTTGGCCAATTACGCGTTACAAAGGATTTCAAATCCTTGAACTTGTATTTTGATCTAAACTTTGTGGACCTGTCATGAACTTCAAATCCCTTTAATGTTGACTCTTTGAAATCCTATCCCCATATACATGCTTCCTTCAAATCAAATCTTTCCATCCAAATGAAGTATTTGTGTGCCTTGCTACTATAGGACAATGAGAGTTATCCACATAACATAGGACTTGGCTCATCAAAGAACATCACGGCATGCCCATTTGAGTGATAATCTTCGGTAGAATTAATATACTCACCCGAGCCAGAGGTAACAATTTCTTGAAATACCCTACACCCTCAATTTTCATACGAAGGAACTAAAGCCACTAAGTTCCATAATCAAGCTCTCAAAACAACATAAAATTTCGACGAAAAATCATCACCATACTCATCAGCCAGAAGTCTCACATCTAAGCACCACGTAAATCCATCAGAAACACCAGTAATTTATCAAGAAAGTTAGCCAATTGAACTGACCTTTCAAGAAGCACTGAGCCCGTCGCTTTCTGGATTGTCGCAATGGAAAAGCTGATGAACCCATAATAGAAATGGGCCTATTTTTGCAAAATATACTGTTGTTACAAAGATCTATGCATGGTGTGGTAGCCATTGCTGATATCTTCCCGTGCTTTTTTATGGGGAGAAATGAGTCTCAATATATATCCTTTTTTCTTGGTGGAAATTAGATAAGATGGATGAGAAGCGGATTGTATATGTTGTTAAGCGCACAGCCCGCTCGGAGTGTCGAGTCGGGTCGGGTAGTATGGCTCGGACGGTTCGGGTGGGAGTCGGGTCGGGTAATGCGTCTACACCAATCTCCCGCATCCCCCCTCCGCCGCACGCCGCCCCCACCCTATCTTCCTCAACCGCCTGCCCGATCTTCTTCCCCACCCTGGCGCCGCCTGCCAAAAACCGAAAAAAGCCATCTTCCTCAATCTCCGGTCTCCTCCTTTTGCCGCACTACATCTTATGCCAACCCAGAGCATCACCTTCTATGTGAATTGAGGCTAGTCTGACTTTCAGCTCGTCGGATGTATTCTTGTAAACCTGGAAGAACACTTCTAAATCCAGCCACTTTGCCAGAAAACCTGGGGAACTCGCTCCGGGACAACATCGCTGTATTGGCGGATGAGTTGCTGAGTTGTTCAATTTTGAGGCCAAGCTCGTAAAACCCGTTTGCTCAGGTCCTAAATGCACTTCGTCCGGCTATCCCGTCGACTCTTCGTGCCGGTATGATGCTTGCACCATACCTATGGATTCCAAGATGGGCGGGGCGGGCCGGGGCGGGCCGGGGCGGGGCCATATGAATTGGGTCGAAGATGGATTTAAGTTAATGGGTTCTAAATGAATTGAGTTGCCAAAGGTCGGGTAGCATCGAATAAGTGATATTTTTTTTATATGTTTAAAAGATTTAAAATTTTAGATAATAATAACATAAAAGTATTTTGAATACAATTTATAATATAATATGATTAAATTTTATTTATTTATTATTTTAAATAGTGATCATGTACATTAAAGATGAATATTTTATATGTATATTGAAATTTATAATGTAATCATATAATTCGAATTATATATTAAGAACAAGAATAGGAATTTACATGGTCACATAGGAATTGCAAGTTTTAATTATACATAAAATCCTCCACTTTTTTCATTAATTTAAAAATATTAATTTACTAAATATATTTTTGAAAATTCATTTCTCAAAAAAAATGAGAAAAATTAGAAATATAGAAGTAGTTAGTGATATATAATGCAACTAAATAAACAATGCAGTTGGACGCAGTTAGAACCGATGATGTAATCTAATTTAATTAAGTTAAAATAAAGCATACTTAATATGTTTGGTAAATTTGTTTCTTATTAAAAAAAATATGAAAATAGTTAGGGATAGCTTGAACAATAATTTTAATTAATTGAATTATTGTTTGGATCCATTTAAGACATATCATTAATCTACATAGACCTGTTGTTTGAAAAAATATAGAACAACCTTAATCGATATCCGGAACTCAAATGGGTATACCTTGAATCTCCAGCAAAAGAACCTGCAAAACACATGATCATTAAACCATTTTGGGAGAACCTTGGGATGACCCTCTGATACTTAAATTAGTTTATAAATAAAGATAAGCTTATACCTACAATATGAGGGGTCAATATATATAGAGGATCCTAATTGTACAATTTCACATGTCATCGATATTAAAATGATCTAATGGTCACTGTAGGTCACACATATTAGGCTCAAAACAGTGGAAAGGTGGTTCAGACAGACAATAAGGACTTTTATATCAAACTAGGATGAATGTCCTTTCACTAAGTATGAAGCTAGAGACCTTGGTCTTTAGACAATTTTACAGTTAATTAAGGACCAACGTTTAGACCTTGTATATTCTCTGCAAAAGCTCTCTCGGGAGCCCTAATAATAATCTGAATAAATGAAGGTCTCAGGTCCCTACAATGAAGTATAGAGGTCTTTGTTGGATACTTTGGGTACTTAGAATATTATTTCTCATAAGTGAGTCTCGGGAGACATTAGATATACCTCTGACAAAAGTCTTCCCTAGAGCCCTTGTTCAAATATTCGTATAATTAGGGTCTCGACTGCTTTTAAATATCTCTAATAATTGTTATAGATAGATTGAAAGGACAGAGTACGTAGGAAAGGTTATGAACGGATATAAAAGATTAATGGCAGATTTTGACATGAAATTGAAATTCAGTGCAGATTTCGTGGCGGAAATATAATGCAATTTGTAGGAGCCGCTATCGCAAATTTTTCCGTAAAATTACTCTTGCAAAAATATTGCAAAGTTGCAACGGAAATATTCTCAAGCAAAATTTTACCTTGGCCTTGCAATGATAAGATCATTACAACATCATTGAAAAAAATAATGTAACTTGTAGGTCGTTGCATAAAAATTAATTAAATTGCAATGACTTTGTTTCGCTGCAATTTTTATTGCAACACATTTGTTACGGATATAATTTGAAATTTTTTTACAAAATTTGTTTCAAAATCTATTGTCAAATTACAATCAAACAAAATTTCTTGACTTTTGCAAGTAGGTGCTATATTATTAAAAAAATATATATAACTTGAAGGTTGTTGTAAAAATCATTACAAAAATATTCATTAAAGCAACGACTTTGTTCTGCTATAATTTCCGTTACAACATGTTAGCAATAGATATAACTTAAAAATTCATAGCAAAAATTACAAGAAATTGATATGTTGCAAATTTGCAATGAAAGTATTTCGTGGCAAAAATTTACCTCGACTCGTGATGAGAGTGGATCACCCTAAAATTGACCAAATTTTGCAGCACAATTTGTAACTTAAAGTCCGTTGAAAAAATGTCGTTGTTTTGCTTCAAGTTTTTTTCACGGAAATTGAAAATTTTAAATTTATTGCCGTTGCAATATCGTGGCAAATTCGTGGCGAATAGGGTGGCAGGTAGAACAAGAAATGTAAATTAAATAATAAATTCATTTAATCAGATTAAATCATAATAAATAATTGATTACGACATGCTATGCATAAATCATTAAAAATAAAATGTACAATGAATGAAATATTTTTAATACAATATAATTATATTATATATAATAATATGTAATAATATATTATATATTTTTAATAGGATTTAATGTAATTTACCCCCTATGAAATTGCAAATGAGCAGATTACCCCTTATACAAAAAAAGTAGCAAGTTACCCTCCTATATTTTTTAAAATGAAGCATGCTCAATTTAAAAAAACACAGGAAAGTGAATTGTTGTATTGTAAAAAACACAGAGGGATAAATTGCTTTTTTTTTTTTTCATAGGGGATAATTTGCACATTTGTAATATCACATGGGGTTAAATTATATTTTTTTTTTATTTTTAATATAATTAATTACCTTTCACTTATTCAGTTCAGTATGATTAACTGAACACAATTAATTCCATGCTGGCCGAAATAACCGGCTTTTTGAAAAAAAACTAATTCAAAAATAAAATTGAATTTTATTCAATTATCGATACGAACCGAAAATTCAGTGCACCCAATTTTTGGTTGGGATGCCCGAATTTTGAACACCCCAGGCATAGAGGGCCACATATGCCATTTATCAGTACAGAGTAAAATTTCTCAGAATCTTGCTAAGCTCGTTCTCATTGGTTCACAACTAAGATATTATTGCTTTTAAGGGTAAGAATGTAAATTCCTATACTCTTTGATTTCTATTAAATTAACTTTAAATGATGTCTACTAACTGATTTTGATTAATGTAATTAATGATAGCTGCTAACTTACTTTGACTAATGACACATTTAAAACATTTGACCTTTTTACTTTTTTTTTTTTTTAACCAAAACCACCTAGAGGTGGGGGAACTTTTTGGAATCCCCAATTCTTCTATATTAAAACGCCCAAAATAGTTACAACGGGGAGGACTACCTCCCTAGAATTTCTAGTAAAGCTATAAACAATGAGTACTACTCCCTTACAAGTAGAGCAACAAAAAAACAAGGAGTACTATTCCGTTACAGCAAAAGACCTGAACAGGTGTCGTATAAAAATTATGGCGAGTCAAAAAGGTTTTTGTTATCCCACCACGTCGTGGATCGCACAGCACCTGCAAATAAATCTGTACAAAAAGGTCAAGCCAGAGTGTATGTAATGTTCCAAAAGGATAAAAAATGAACATAAGTATTTGACCTTTTTACTTGTGTGTATACATTATGCATTGTCTCTACAAATATTCTCTTCCGTATATTATACTCTTTTTCTTTGAGGTTTTGTGTAATTATACTTAATTTTTTTATAATTTGAAAAATTACATTTCACACTTTTGAAATTTGTTTCGGTCTAACAAATAGTCTTTCCGTTAGGCAAAATTCACTGAATTTGCTAATATGTTTTTTTCTACTAAACTACCCTTATAACGATGAGATATATCTCCTCACATTCGTTAACGTCGAGGACGTATGATGATAATTTAATCATAAAAAAATTTATTTTACCTACAATAAATAAATAACAAGTCAGTAAGGAACAAATATAGATTTTTTTTTTAATTTTTTGATTAAATATCTGTCCTTTCTCTTCAACTAAAGAAAAAATATATATTTTTATGTAAGTCATAATTATTTTATTTTCATATATATATATATGTAAGTATTTATATATAAGTCCCGGCTCAAACATACACGGAAATTAATACCATCACATGGCGCGCTGGCTCAAATGTACAAGGAAATTTATACCATCACATCGCAAGCCGGCTAAAGTGTAGAAGTAAATAACAAGTTAAGTGTGCACCAAATATAATTAATTATAGTATTTATTGTTGTCGATATGATATCATACAACGTTAACTATTAGGTCTTAGTAACATAAATACAACTGAAAGGCAAAAGTTGATTTTCTGAAACTTCAAACTCAGCACAGCTTAGTTATTTGCTAAAAATAACGCACCAAATTTTAGTTTTTTTTGTAGTGTTAATTTATTACAGATAGCTTCTGGCCATCAAACACAGTGGATTTTTCTTATGAGTTACTATTCCAGGCGAGGAATCCATATCAACGTCATCTTCCATCATTCCAGCCGGCAATTCCCAGTTGAACGAGTAAAGAAGATTAGCAAGCGCCACCTCCACTTCTGCAATCCCCAAGGCAATTCCAGGGCACACTCTTCGCCCGGACCCAAATGGAAGAAATCCGAAATCTTGCCCTTTAAAGTCCACGCTACTGTTCAAGAATCTTTCGGGCAAGAACTCATCTGGGTTCTCCCAGAAATCTGGATCTCTGCTGATTGCCCAAACATTTACATAACTATGGTGTCAGGTTCAACTTGGTACCCATCTACGACGCAGGCTTTAGTTGTCAATCTGGGCAATGAGAGCGGAACTGGTGGGTACAGTCTCAGAGTCTCTTTCACGACTGCCTTAAAGTAGGGAAGTTTATGTATGTCATCTTCATCTACGCTGCCTTTCTTTTCGACCAGAGTTCTGATTTCTTGTTGCACTTTTTTCAGTACTTTAGGCTTCTTGATAAGCGCTGTCATTGCCCATGTTATTGTAGCTGCGCTTGTCTCTGTTCCGGCCACAAATACGTTCTGCAAGAACGAAAATATGATTAAAGAAAGATAATTTGCATTTTCTGACGATATTACCCGAATTGAAAGTGCTTTGTCTTGTACATAGTTTCAAGTAATGTGTAGAGTTTGTTCTAATTTGTTTATTCTCTACTTTTTCTTCAGCTGGAGATAATTTTGACGACAATGGTAGAGAATAAACATGAATGGGAGTAGTCTAAGGATGGCAATGGGTTCAGCTGTCAACTACATATTGGTGACTTCAATACGCGACGGTGTCCAATCTTGCATGTCCCAGAAAAATGAAAACACATCCACATATAATATGAGAAGAACTTCTGATTCGGATCCCGACTGGCCAGATTTGTGATAAGTGATATATGATTGAACAATATATATAACACATACCATGAGTACTCCCTTGATATGATCCCAATCAATTTGAACCGACGACGAACGGTCTTCCCTCAATTGAATCAGCAGATCAAGTATGTCCCCTTTCATGGACTCGGGCCTATTAGGGCTCAGATGCTCGTCAATCAGTTCTTCATAAAATGTATCCAAATCCTTAAACCCCTTCTCCAGCTGAGAAACCCTACCACAAAGCTTGTCAATCCACAACAGCCAAGGAAAATAATCACCAATGAAAATTTGCAGCATCAGCTCCTGCAGCTGCTCCAGAAGCCTGTCGAACCTTCTCTTCTCCGACCCATCCTCCTCATCGTACCTCTTCCCCAGTGCAAACCTAGATATCATGCTGCTCGACAATGACAACGCCGTTTCATTAATATTAACGGGCTGATGAGCGTTGGCACTTCTGGAAATTTCTTTCACCATGCAGGCTACTTCGTCTTCGCGTGCAGGGCGGAAAGAGTTCACTTGTTTGAGCGTGAAGAGACGAAGAACGACTATTTTCCGCATTTCTTTCCAGTACTCTGTGTACGGTGAGTGGCCGATGTCGCGGTTGTTGTAAGAGAGCTTGCGCGTGCAAATAAAAGATGGCCGGCTCGAAAATGCGAGGTCGTTGTGCTTCAAAGCTTCTTTGGCCAATCGCGCCGACGAAATCACAATCACGGGCTTTCCGATGAGCGTCATAGACATAAGCGGGCCGTACTTGTCTGAGAGTTTTGCCAGGCGGAGATGGAGATTTGAGGGGTCGTATTGGAGCAAGTTCCCAAAGAAGGGAAGGCCTGGAGGCCCCGGAGGACGGCGGAGTTTACTGCCAGCCGGGCTATTGCCGCGTCTTCGGGCTAGTAGGAAAACAAGGATGATTAATGAGAGAGCTACGAGGAGAGGCATCGACATTTTGAAGCTTAGTTTTATGAGGTGAGGCTGTTTTCTTGTCTTCGGTTTTGTGATTCAAAGTCCTGTTTTTATAGACGTGAAAGAGTTGACTTGGTATATAAATTAAGGGATAATTACACACCCTCTTAAAATTTGATATAATTATATGTATATCTATCGTGGTTTGAAAAATTACAACTATTACCTCTGAAGTTTAATTTCGTCCAACAAATAAGTTCATTCGTTAGTCAGAATTTACTGAATTTATTGATATTAACAAAAAAGATGAATAAAAATTGATATTTACCCTCGATTGACTTATTAGTGGCTTATTGCAAGTTACATATTTTTTTAAGATCAAATTACTCGAATAATAGTGAAAATATGTCTCCTCACATGCATTAAAGTTTAAAAACATATAAAAATAATTTGATCATAAAAAATTTATTTGACTTGCAATAGATCTGTAGTAAGTCAATAAAGGTAAATTTTATTTTTTTTTATTTTTTATCAATGTTAGCAAATTTGTTGAAGTTTGACTAATAGATGGCTTATTTGTTAGACGGAAGCAAACTTTAGGGGTATTAGATGTAATTTCTCAAATTAGAGAGGGTCCATATATAATTACACTAAACCTTAGGAGAGGGGAATGTATCCCAAATTAATTATAACATATGTGAATCACACTAATATATAAATTTTGGTAAAATTACTCATTCATGAGTTGTATTATGATAATTTTTGGAAGCATTCATTTTAACTGCAGACATTTATTAACATTTTAATTAATCAATATTTATTACGTGTCCAAAATAATAACCATAAGTTTTAATTATTGACTAATGTTTTCGCTTCGCTCGCAGAAACAACTATTAATATAGCCATAGTTATAAATTAGTATTCTTTATAATTTTTTACATTCATTCGGATAACTATTCATTCCAAAATGTTATATTTTTTCTAATATGACATTCATGGTACTCACTAAATATGTACTTACATAAAAGAAAAAGAAAAAAAGATAATATTAACGACAAAACAATTAAAGGATAATATTAAAATTGTCATTAAATGGTATTATTAATTTTTCAAACAACAAAAAATATTTATAATTATGTTAAATCTCAAGAGATGCTGTAATTTATCCTTAATTATATCTATTAAGTGATAAGAATTTTTATTTAATCAATACAATAATTAATTTTAAGAGTAATGCAACGGATTTGGTGAATAGTAATGCAATTTTAAGAGGGGAAAGAAAACATAATTAATTTTACCATAATGAGTCACATATTTGCTGTAATTGTTAGCGTTATAGCTAAGGGCAGAGTCGTGGTAATTATTTGTATTCGTTATATTTTATTTTTATGCTATCCATAGTAATTTATTTTAGCAAATATTTATATTTCTTTTAGTGTGTACAGAGTGAAAACCTAATACACAATTTTTTACTAATAATTATATTGTGATAAGATCAAAATTATTATCACTTAACATATATTTTCAGTGGCAACTTTAAAATGATCACTTGATATTTTATCATTAGTATTTATATTTTTGTTGTACGTAGTGTTAAGAAAATATTTTTATAAACTTAATTAACATGTAATTATGAAATTAAATATATGATGAAATTCAAAATTAGATAGTTCCTTTTTGTCATCCTTTCATCTACCAGGTGATATTGGGCTACCACGATAAGGTGCAATTAACACAATAATATATTATCCCCAACTTAAACCACGATTTAACGGGCTTAGGTTTTTTTTTTTTTTTTTGGTGAGGATAAAGCTGTGATATATATAAATTTTCAAAACCAACAGTTACAAGAAAAAAAAATGTATATTATCCCCAACTTAAACCACGATTTAACGGGCTTAGGTTTTTTTTTTTTTTTTTTGGTGAGGATAAAGCTGTGATATATATAAATTTTCAAAACCAACAGTTACAAGAAAAAAAAATGATCAGACCCGACAAGAGACCCTACTAAACAGTCTCTAAGAAAGACAAACTGAAATCAACCGAATCTAAGTAGAACCAGAACAAACTTGGGATAAAGACAGAAAACTTATTCAAAACTCTCGACTAAAGGAACTAACTATCGCAGAGGAGCCCAACCTTTAACTGATCGTTCCCCAAAGTTAACACAACTATTACCTTCTTACACGCGCAATCATGGAAGAAAGTTTGGAACAACGAACAAAATATAAAACTCAGAAGTGAAAGAAAAGAAAGGAGCTAGAAGAGAAGAGACTCTCGGTTTTTTGGTGTGTCAAATGAAATGAACTTAAGCCCTATTTATAGAGCCATACATTAGTTGTTGGAAAAAATAGGACTCTATCCCATCCATAAAATCCAACGGATTTATTTAGATATTTTAGGAGCATGAATGGATTTAGGAGTCTTAGGTGATTAGGAGTCTAAAATCATTAGTCATTTTCAACAATTGCATCCCTCGCCATTGCGCCAATACCCATCGCTGCTCCCTTATCAAACGTGGCCCTATCAAAATTGATCTTAACAGTCCCCGACGGCGGAACCTGCCAAGAGGAAGGTATCCGAGAAATGGACTGGCAGGAAGACGCAGCGAAAGTAGAAACTTGTAGAGGAGCTAAGCACTCACCTTCCGTCACTTTATGATTACGAGCCCACCAAATAGTCCAGCAGGTACAAAGAAAGAGGAGGAAAGCTTTGGCATCCAACTTCTGAGAGACCGACTAGTAAAACCAGTCAAGCATACCCCTCTGACTATTACAACAAAGATCAAACACCAAGGACTTGGCGAGCAAATGAGCAACATGCTAAGATATGAAGGGAATCCTCTGGGTCATCAAGGCAGAACGGACAAGCACTACGGAAACCCGGAATACGCATATCAAGTTTAGTCACGGTCATAAAGCATCCAAACAAGCACGGCACACAAATACTTTCACCTTATTTAGATTTATGTACTTTAGAATAGATTTTGATGGAAGATAACTTTATAACAAACAATACATTTAACTAATTTTTTATTTTTTATATATTTTCGGTAGAGATGGATTTTTGTAAGAAAAAGCAATCTACATATTTGATACAATGTCATAATTTTATAAAAGTAATCCTCATAAAATACAAATTTTGGTTAGTAAATATATTGTATGTGTAGGAAAATATTATTTTTATGATAATAAAAATAGATTAAAAATTCAAAACCACTATATATTATCCATTAAAAGTTGAAAGTTTTATTTTACGAATTTTTTTTTATCAAGCAATGTATTGTAAAAGATTTTATTTAATTTTTAAAAAAATGATATAATTGTGAATAGCACGATTGTATGCGAGTACATACATATAACTGAAAGGCGAAAGATGATTCTCTCAAACTCCAAACTCACGACCACATTATTTATCCATTTAAAACACCCTTAATAATTCACTAAAAATAATAGCAACTTAACTTATTACAGATAGCTTTTGGCCATCAACCACAACGGATTTTTCTTATGAGTTACTACTCCAGGTGAGGAATCCATGTCAACATCATCTTCCACCATTCCGGCTGGTAATTCCCAGTCGAACGAGTATAGAAGATTAGCAAGCGCCAGCTCCACTTCTGCTATCCCCAAGGCCATTCCAGGGCACACTCTTCGCCCTGTCCCAAATGGAAGAAATCCGAAATCTTGCCCTTTAAAGTCCACGTCACTGTTCAAGAATCTCTCGGGCAAGAACTCATATGGGTTCTCCCAGAAGTTCCGGTCTCTACCAATCGCCCAGAGATTCACATAAACTATGGTGTCAGGCTCAACGTGGTACCCATCTACAACGCATGCTTTAGTTGTCACTCTAGCTGAGAGCGGAGCTGGTGGGTATAGTCTCAGAGTCTCTTTCACGACTGCCTTAAAATAGGCAAGTGTATGTATATCATCTTCATCTATGCTACCTTTCTTTTCGACCAAAGTTCTGATTTCTTGTTGCACTTTTTTCAATACTTTAGGCTTCTTGATCATCGCTGCCATTGCCCATGTTATTGTAACTGCGCTTGTCTCTGTTCCGCCCACGAAAACGTTCTGCAAGAATTGAAATATGATTAAAGATAGATTAATTTTCATTTTTTATTGATAAACCCTCCATTACCCGAATCGAAAGTGCTTTTGTCTTACACATAGTTTCAAGTAATGTCTAGAGTTTGTTCTAATTTGTTTATTTTCTACCTTTTGTTCAGCTGTAGACAATTCTGACGGTAATGGCAGAGAATAAATATGAAAGGGAGTAATCTAAGGATGCCAAAGGGTTCAGCTGTGAATTACCTACGTGTTGGTGACCTACGTGACGTGAACACAAAAGGCCCAATCTTGCATGTCCCAGAAAAACATGAAAACACATCCACATGTATATATATGACACATACCATGAGCACTCCCTTGATATGATCCCAACCAATTTGAACTGACGACGAGCGGTCTTCTCTCAATTGGATCAGCAGATCAAGAATGTCTCCGTTCATGGACTCGGGCCTATTCGGGCTCAGATGCTCCTCAATCAGTTCTTCATAAAACGAATCGAAATCCTTAAACCCCTTCTCCAGCCGAGAAACCCTACCAGAAAGCTTGTCAATCCAACCCAGCCAAGGAAAATAATCACCAATGAAAATTTGCAGCGTCAGCTCCTGCATTTGCTTCAGAAGCCTGTCGAACCTCCTCTTCTCCGACCGGTCCTCCTCATCGTACCTCTTCCCCAGTGCAAACCTAGATACCATGCTGCTCGACAATGACAACGTCGTTTCATTAATATTAACGGGCTGATGAGCGTTGGCCCATCTGGAAATTTCTTTCACCATGCGGGCTACTTCGTCTTTGCGGGCAGGGCGGAAAGAGTTCACTTGTTTGAGCGTGAAGAGACGAAGAACGACTATTTTCCGCATTTCTCTCCAGTATTCTGTGTACGGTGAGTCGGCGATGTCGCGGTTGTTGTAAGAGAGTTTGCGCGTGCAAATGAAAGACGGCCTGCTCGAAAATGCGAGGTCGTTGTGCTTCAAAGCCTCTTCAGCCACTCGCGCTGATGAAATGACGATCACGGGCTTTCTGACGAGCGTCATGGACATAAGCGGGCCATACTTGTCTGAGAGTTTTGCTAGGCGGACATGGAGATTTGAGGGGTCGTATTGGAGCAAGTTCCCGAAGAAGGGAATGCCCGGAGGCCCCGGAGGACGCCGGAGTTTTCGGCCAGCTGGGCTATTGCTGCGTCTTCGAGCTAGTAGGATAACAAGGATGATTAATGAGAGAGCTAGTAGGAAAACGAGGGGCATCGACATTTTGAAGCTTGTGTTCTAGTTTTGTGCTTCAAAGTCCTGTTTTTATAGGGGTGGATCCTCAATTCCCATAATGTGTGTTTCTTCTCCTGTTCCATTTACGTATTAACGCAATGTGAAAAATATTAAAATTAAAAACAGTGATAATTAGGTTCCTGGCCAAGATAGAGAAATTATTCAAATATTGTCTCTTTTGAAATTGACTTGTCAAGGCTAAAACAAACAAAAGAAAAGAAAAAGTGTATTAAACAAGAGTTGATGTCGTGGACAACTTATGCATATTTTTTTTTAAAAAAATATTTAAGTAAATTCGCGACCCGACATATTTTTATTACTTTTTTTATATAAATTATATTTATATAATTTTTAAATAATTAACCCCCTTTACAAAACTAGAATGCACGACTCACTTCAGTTTTTTTATTTAAAAAAAAAATTTATTAATGGCACTAACGACTCATGCATATACTTTATTTTAAAAATTAAATTTTATGTTGCTAGTGCCACTAACGACTGGAGTTGTTAGTAACACTGACAACTCAATATTTTTTATTTTTTGATTTAATCATTACTAAAATTAAGTACAATTGTTTAACAATTAATAATTTAATTTATTAATTAAAAGAGAAGAAGAATAAGAGGCACATAGGCCCCAACTCAAATAGAATACGAAAAATTATATAATACCCCCTTGTTTCATTGAAAAATTGCTAAAAATTTACATGTGTTAATTAAATAGTCAAAAAGAACCCTTTATAATAAAAAACTCTGCAAAAAAGAAAAAAAAAACTTTCTGTTAAAAAAACAGAGAGTTGATCACACTCGCAAAAAATGAGAGTGGGATAATATTTTGACCTATTTTCATCCTTTGACCACTTTAAATGGACAAAATTACCCTTATCTTATATAATTTCCTCTCTCTTTACTTTTAATTAATATCTTTATTTTTTATGCTATTTTACTTGGAAAAAACTATAAAATACTAATAATTAATACTCATCATATTTATACAAAAAAATATTATAATATCAAATTAAATTTTTATGTAAATTATTATATCAAAATAAATTATATTTAGTTAACTTATTTTTTCTTGGATACATTTCGAAAATATATTATTTGAAAGTAAATAAATTCTAATATTTTAATTTAATATATACTAAATCAAAACAATGCACGATAATTGATTCATTATATTAAAATTTATAAATAAATTAATACAACGAAACAAAAATAAATAAAGAAAAAGAAACAAATATGCATCATCCTCCCCAAGCCAACACCATCCGCCTCCTCTTCTCCAAGTTGCCAGCACACTCACCCCACCACCGAACTGCCTCTTCGCACCACCGCATCCTTTCTCCCTCTAGTTTACGACATCTAGGCGGCGGCATCGTGTGAATCTGGGCAGCGGCGAGCGTCATCAACCACCCAGATTTGGACACGATGTCGCTGCCCAGATCTGCGCAGCAATGACGCCCGTCGCCTCCCCAAGTGTCGCCACCCGTACAGGTGACGAGAGGTGGAGGTAGAGCAGTTGCCCTCCACCGACTTCTATGGTTATACATATCCATGGAAAAAAATCCAAAAACCCCCCTATGATAATAGGAACGTTTAAAAACCCCCTATGAAAATTAAAGTATCGAATACTCCACCTATGATATAAAATAAAGTTAAAAAAATTCCCTCCATACAGAAATTGACCTACACACGCTTTTGACTGCGAATTTGTCATAAAAATACTTTTTTTTTTTATATTTTTGCCCTTCTCTCACATTAATAAATATTATTTTATATTAATAATTATTTAATTATTTATATAATACAATATAACTTTAATTAATTAATTACAAATTATTTATTTAAAAAAAATAGCGGCGGCGGGACCACTACTGAAGAGGAGGGTGCGCGCCCTCCTCACCCAAAATTTCATAGGGGGATTTTTGATGTTTTAATATATCACAGGGGGTCAAAATGTATTTAACCCCATATACATAACTATACATAAATATACATATAAGTGTAAACTATATTTTTATAATACATAAAATCTAGACCTTTATTTTTATTAATTGAATATCAATGGCTATTCAAAGTTGATTAGATTCTACGTTTCTAATGCAACCATAAAAAATTCAACGGTCATTATGATAATAATAATTTGTATTACATAAGGGTATAACGAGAATTTAAAAAAAAAAAAGACCAACACCATTAAGTAAAATAACGGCAAGAGGAGAGTTTGAAAAGTTTTTAAAAAACACATGGTTTTTCTGTCTATATTTTTAACACAGGGGGTTTTTAGCTAAATTTTCATAACACAGGGGGATTTTATGCAATTTTTCCAATAGAATACATACCAATCACATGAGTTAAATGGGCTTTATGTCCATCCTTTAATTCGTTTATCACATAAATAAATTAACACATTTTATAATATCAGATATTATAAAATACGAGTCTATCTGAGAGCCAGTCGGTACGTCGGTCAACTCTCTCGTCTTTCACTGCTAGGTTAGCTTGCTTCTCCTCTTCGCTCAAGTTCACCTGGTTTACAAAAAAAAAAATACAAATTCTGATACCCACCATTACAACGGTTCTTCGAACAAGAGGAGCAAAACCTTCCAGGATATGTGACAACAACTATTACAAAATGAGATACAAAAACTATGTATGAAAGTGAGAAAAGTCGTTACAATAACATATTTTACAACACGGGGTCAAAATTATTCCAAAGAAAGTTCAAATGATCGTTTCTAAAATTATATACATTTAAAATTAGGTGTTACAAAAGCCCTTTCAAAATGTGGTCCAATTTTTTCTAATGGAGGCCGTCCCAAAAAACAGTTATAAAGTCCATTTTATTTTTCGGTCAACGCTTGTAACTGTTTGTTCGGCCATTACAATATCTGGGCCAAAATAGTTGCGATTATTCTAAAAGCCATTACTAAAATTTTGCAATGCCTGTCAAAGGAAAGGATGATTAGCCGTTCTAGAGACAAATCCTAGAAACCAGTTAAAAATTGAATTTCGACTGTTCAATTACTGTTTCAATAAAATAGTTTTTTTGTAGTATCAATTTTATTCAACTGGACTAGGCAGTCAATCACTGCCCTTGCTTCACTTACTTCTGTATTCCCCTTTTTGCGCTGCGTATAGAAAGAAAGAGTCGGGCTTCGACCACTATTGCTAGGAAGGGCTTTGCAAGCATAAGAGAACCTTGTTGAAGAGTCCTCCTTCCACCCCAGATAGTTCGGCGTCCACAGGGGATCTTAAGTGCAAACAACCTGTTGATCTGTTGCAAACACCCTCCAAAAGGACTAAAGGTTCTTCTGGCTTTGTTGTACCTCTTTCTTTTCACCCTACTACACGAGTTGAGACCCCTCGCTTTGTTGAAGAGATGACAACTAAGAAAGAAATCTTCCCTAACTGGAGTTTGTTAGAGGATCAATACCTGCTACTGAAGGAGGGAAAAGGGAGCATGGGCGCAGATTTCCGGAAAGGAGTACCTCCTCTGCTGGACATGACGTATATGGACAACTTACCTCATGCAAAAGCTATTAATCTCTTTGTTTTCTATCTTGCAGGGTAATAATACAAGCATTTTAAGTTGCAATAACTTTTATAATTGTAAATGAGAACTTAACTTGGACCATGTACTCTGGCAGGCAATTCTGAAAGCAAGACTCTAAGAGCTGTTGGCCCTCGCCAAGATATGAAAAACCTAAGGGATTTTTTTAAGCCACCCTCATCAATGCCTCAGATTCATTCTTGGTCATCTCCAAGACTTTTTGACACATCCGTGCATTTTCCTTCTTAGAAAGTTGGCAATTCCCCGGAGCTTTCTTCTTCACATCTTTCTGCTTGGCCACCTCCCCACCCAGCAAGCGCTCCACCCGATCCTCCAACCTCTTCTTCTGTCTATCTCAATAGGGAAGAAGAGATATAACCTAGGGGTAAGACAATATCTCACACAGCACCACTATCTCCTAAAGGATACGTAAAACGATAGACAACTCAATACACGATATCAAGAACTCATATAAAAATTAAAGAAAAAAGTGTTAGACACCATACTGATGTAGTAACACAGCATGCTTGTCAACTCCTGCTTGGAAACAGAAAATAGGGTGTGCTTGTTCCATAGCATCAACACCCCCTTAAAAACTCCAAAAATAATCCAGACTCCCCCTCTCACTCCCGCAAGAGGGACTGCTAAGCGTAAAGACCCCAGTCAAGGGAGAAACATTAGCGCTTAGGGGAGAAACCACAAGCATCCCAAGGGAGAAGGGGTGTAGGAGTAGGAGGTGTGGCGGTAGAGTGTGTGACTACCTACAGAGAAACTTCAAATGAAGGCTAGTTAGAGGAGCTGCCCTTGGACATCTTTGAAAAATCTTCAGGGGTGGAGGTCGAGCAGTTCCCTCGGGAGTCACTCGAAGATGGGGTCCCTCTAATTGGTTGAGAAGAAGCCGTCAGACAACTTCCTGGACTGCCCTAATGGCTCTGTCGCAACTATTTTCTAAACATGGCTCACTCTAAAAACTAGATAAAACCATCAAGTTAGACCACATTTGAGAAAAATTCAACCATAGAGGAACAATATTGAAAGTAGCGGTACCTAGGGGCTCTGCCAATGAGACCTCCTTCGGGGCTCAAATCAAACTGAGAGAGAAACCTCTCTACAGCTGTCTTGGATCTCTTACTCTCCAAGCTAGACTTTTCCTTTTTTTGTCATTTTTTCATCAATGCTGGCTCAATCGAGTAGAGGAGCCAATAGCATGAGTGTTCTCTCCTTTCTTTTTCTTAGCCTTATCTCACAGCATTTTTTAAAATATTTTTGCTTCTATTGGTACAAAACAATTGTGAAAATTCAGTTAAATTATCTATGAAGCAGGAAAACAACAAAAAAAGAAGGTTGCAAGGGAATATACCGACAACCGAATACATGTCCGCCTCTTTAGGGCTCAGCCCTAAGGATAGCAAGGTGGACAAATATGAAAAGGGCAGGCATTTAAATATTCCATCAAGTTATGAAAAGCAGCAGGGTGAGTCCTTAAGATATACTTAAGTTGCTTAGGAGGATTTAAGATCCACATAAGAGGAAACCTCCGAGCAAATAAAGAAATAATGGTGCTTCCGCACCTCTACAAAGGACTAGGTTCCGAGCTTTGCCTCAACTCGGCCAGTAGGATGAAAGACTCGGGGACTATTAGGTTTAAGGAAATGTCAAACATTATAGCCATATCATAAAAGAGTTCAGGAATAGGAAAAACAATCCAACCTTCAATTCAAAGATATAGATTTCGAACCTATGAATGGGAAAATTCTCAAAACACAGAAAAAAAAAAAAAAAAAAACAGTGAGTTAGATGAAAAAGAAAAGCAACTTCAACAATAAGAGAAGTGGCTTGGACAAAGAAAAAAATAACCCTGAAGTGGCAAGTCATGTTATTTGATATAAATAAATGCATTCATGCTGCAATGATTTTTGAAAAATGAATTAATAAAATATAATATGATATATTGAACACAGGCGATTTAAATTTTAATCATGAAAATATTAAAATAATGAGGATCTCTTTAAGTTAAGTAAATGATTTCGAAAATCAAAAGATATTTGTAAAACATAAAAACAAAAGTAAAATACGGTAACATGCTTACAATCTCAAGGCCTTTGAATACACATAAGAAGATTACTCTTGAAACTACTTATAAAGTTTGAATTTCAATTTTCTGCATGCACACATAAGAATGGAATGTATATATGAACTGTAAAAATATATTTTTAAAAAAGTAGAAGTATTTGGGTCATTTTGTTGGGCTCTGAAATGACTTTTTCTATTTGCAACATCTCCAAGTAGGAATATTAATAATTGTTAGAATAGGTATTAAAAATTAACTAAATTGGATGTTTTATTCGACAATTTTTATCAAAATAATATGAATTTAATGGATATGATAAGAATTCATTAAATTGACATTATGGTTTATTGTATTTATCACTTACATTGAACAGGGTTTTAATGTTACAACAAAATGCCTACAGGCTGAATGATAACCCCATGGAGTTGGGTTATACATTGGTTTCGTAGTTATGAAATCAACTTCTAAGAGTCGATCTGAAATATTTCAAGTCGAAAACCTCGAGATAGGGCATTGAGTGTCCTATTAAGACATACATTAAAACGAGAGGGGACCCCACAGAAAACCCGCATCGGCCTTTTTCTTTCGTTTATAAAAAACAAACAAACAAACACTGTTATGTAAATCATATACAAAAAGATAAAAGCAGTCAAAAAAATATTTATTAAAACTATATCAGTTTTAATAACTAAAAGTAAAAGTTATTGCACAAGTTGAACAATTTCTATACTATTTACTAAAAAAGCTTTTAAAAAAAGTAGTTAGGGCCATAATTAAAGTTGTTGACGAAAAATTAATATGTTGTAGCATACATGAGACGTTAGCAGTTATCAGTACTTTCAGAGGAACAATATCTCCAACCTTTGTCTTGAAGTTGATCAAGCAACATAGATACAACAGTTGCATCGGGTGAGAATCCTTGTCTGCACATTTCATCCAAGAACGCCTTTGCCTCGGAAAGCAACTTTCTTTTAAGCAGACCCTGGATACATACGTTATATGTCACACTATTAGGTGCACAACCACTTTTTTCCATTTCCACAAGCAAACATTTTGCCTCCTCTACTTGTCCTTCTTGACATAGTGAACCAATAATGATAGTATATAATTGAACATTAGGTCGCAAACCTTTACAAGGGAGGCTATTGAAAAGATTTCTTGCAATCTCAACCTTTTCATCCTTGCACAATCCATGGATGAGTATACCGTATGTAGTTATGTCAGGATTAACACCTTGTTCTTCCATTATGTGTAGGAAAGAAAATGCTTCATCAATATGCTTGTTCATGCACAAGCCATTTAACAAGATATTGTAAGTCAATAAATTCGGAATTAGTTGCTGATATTGCACATCTTTGAAAAGCTTCAATCCATCAGCACATCTACCTGCACAAAATAATCCTTGCAGCATGGTGTTATAGGTAACTACATCGTATTCTAACCCTTTACGACGAACTTCGAGGAAAAGGCCCCAAGCTTCCTCTACCTTTCCATTCTTGCAATATCCGTTGATCAAGCTGTTATAGCTGATGATAGAAGGCTTCAAACCTTTACCTGGCATGGAGTCAAGTAGTTTTCTTGCTTTATCAGTTTGCCCCACCAGGCTATAACCATCTACGAGAGTATTGTACGTGACAACATCAGGCAAAATGTTTCTTTGCATCATAATTTCAACAACATCCTCAGCCTCTTTGACCAGTCCTTCCTTGCAAAATGCATCTACCAATATATTGAAAGTAATCACATTTAGAGATATCTTGTGATCCACCATTTTAGTAATTAAGTCTTTCGCCTCTTTCCATCTACCGAAATTGCACAAACCCCGAAGTATAGAACTATATGTGACAATATCGGGTGAAATGCCCTTGTCAATCATTTTGGCTAGGAGCTGGAGCGCATCATCAACCATGCGATCCTTGCACAAACTGTCAATCACTGAGTTATAAGAAGAAACATCAGGTTTGAAGCTTGTCTTTTCAAATAACCGAAGCAAATCATATGCAGTGAGAGTGTGTCCAGCTTTGCATAGCCCATTTATCACAGTAAGAATAGTAACTTCATCAGGTTCACAGAGTTTTAGCGTCAATAACTTTTTGAATAATTTTTCTGCCTCGACGACTTTATCACCTAAAAAGAGCCCTTTTATAAGTGTGGTGAAAGTAGTGACATCTGGCTTGTAACCGCACTTGAAGAAACTGCCCAAGACAGCAAATCCAAAGTCTACTCGATTGAGAAGGCAATGGCAATTAACCACGATATTCAATGTATACTCGTTTACAGGGGCACCCGATTGACGCATTTCGTCGAATACATTAAGGGTAACAGAGTATTTTTTCATCTTGACAATAGAAGTCAATAGTTTATTAAACTCAACAACACAAGGCTGCGGGCGCATTCTGAGCATTTGACGAAACAAGAAAACAGCATCATCTACATCATGAATATAACTGAAATCTATTCTGGGGTTTGGAGAAAAGGGCATATTCTTATGGGTGAGATTATGAAAAGATGAAGAGAGAAAAGAGAGTGGAGAAGTTACAGTATAGCTCTTGTTTGCAGCAAATCCTCTACGAATAACAGCCATTGCAAAAACCCTCATCTTCTTCATAATTCAAGAAAGGCAAAATATAATTGAAAATCAGGAATGTGCTCTCTGCTGTTTAGCCACTTCACGAGGGCAGAGCTATTCAGGTTCTGATAGAAAAGTTATAATCAATTTTTGTAGCCAAAGTATATCTTTTTTTTTTTTAATTTTAATATCCTATATTTTTAAATGACTAGATTTGGTATTTAAAATTTTTATTTTCATCCGCTTGAGTATTGTCCGTTAGGTTAACAATCAACTCCATTTTTTTAGAAAAAATTAGGCAGGATGTTATCTTTATAAGGGTATATTTGACTGTTATTTTATTTGATGTTGATTCATTTTGATTTTAATTTTACAATTGATGATAATAATGTAAAAAAAAATACATATTTAATCCAATTTTTATCAAAATATATTAATTCAAATCATTATGGAAATACCAATACAATCTTTTTCTCACAATTCAAATCATTATGGAATAAATGAATCGCAGACTAAATGCGGAACAATGTAGAAATAATCGCCTAAATCATAAATATAACAAATAATTTACATGAAAACACATATATTTACATGTAATGTAAGAATTAAGAAGCATTTATGATCGCAGATTTAGTTGAATTATAATATGATATTATAATTTTTATTTAATATTTTTATAATTAAAAATAAAAATACATTGAATACTTAATTATTTTAGAGGATGGATATAAGAAGCGGTAAAACAACCTAACATGTTTTGTTTCATCATCGATCAAAAGACGTATATAAGTGGATACCAATCTAAAAATGTATTCTAGTGTGTAACTATGGAACATTAACTAATATAAACATACTTTATTCTGATTTTTTCTTTTTTAAAAAAATTACAGACTTATAGTATTTTTGGTTTATTTCACGTTAATCAAATGCAATCCATCATTAAAATGTGATATTAGACCACACGATATTGAAGGATTAAATCTAGTGTTGGACCACTAGTTCAGTACAAGGAGATAATATGGGAGTGGACATAGCTAATCCATTTACATTGCATACTTTAAACTTCTACCTCAAGATTGCTACGTGTCTGAACTACCGCAACAAGGTGATTTATGTCATTAGACTACATATATGCCAAGACATATATAGAGAAGGTTATTCAACATAGGTTGATTTTGAGGCATCACTCAAACATATGCATCTAGATATATAGAATCGAACTCTACAACATCACCGCATATTCATATTGATTATGATGATCAAGAGCAAAACTATCCAATAGAGTCGATCTCTGCAATATCATAAAGTTGTTTGCACATTTATGTTGATTATGATGATTAAGAGCAAAACTAACTAATAGAACCAGTAGGTGAGAAAAGAAGAAGACCTTGATGTCAACGCCAACGGCACACTTCTTGAACTCGCGGCCATTATTTAAAATTTGCAACTATATCTAATTTTATAACATTACTGTTGTTATATTTTCTTTTGTTTGCATGTAAATTTTTCAATTTATTATTTGTTAAAAATTTAAATAAAATATTTAATATTTTTATTAACTCTTTCTAATTATAAAAATATTAAATAAAAAATTTATAATATTATATAATAAAAACAATTATTATAATTAAATAATATAATTAGTAAATTAAATTATTAATTATTTAATAATCATAATTAATTATTATTACATAATAATTCAATTAAAAAAAATATTGAGTTGTTAGTGCCACAACAACTTCAAGTCGTTAGTGCTACAACTTCAACTCATGTATATATTTTTGTCTTTTAATTTAAGTTTCAAGTCGTCAGTGCTACTAAAAACACATATATTATTTTTTGAAAAAAAAAAAATAAAACTAGAGAGAGTCGTTAGTGCCATTAACAACTCATATAGTATTTTTTTTCTTAAAAATAAAAGTAGAGGAAAGCCCATAATTAGGCGTGTTTAATAAAATCGCGAGATCACCTCAACTCACCAACCTAATATAAATTGTACCTCAATTAGCGCTTGGGTTAAAGGCGATTTGAATTGGTCTTTCACTAATTTATTTAATATGAGTTGATTGTAATATTAATTTATTATATTTTAAATATAATGATCGAATCGATGTATTTTGTCTATTTATTGATATTTATTTAATTATATTTTTCTTTAAAAAAAATAAAAAGAGGAGCGTGGGACTGATGAATAGTAAACGCTTGAGATAACGTGAAACCATACTTATAATTAACAAATAGCAACTTTTTAACTAATAGTCGATTAATTTAGGATGTGAGAAACACGACACTTATTATGTGATACTTCATGTGCATTAACATAGTATATGCACATGACAGCACATTAGTACGAATTAATAAGGGCAAGTTGTTCAAGATAATTATGTCTTATTAATTATAATACATTATGACGGGCTCTCCTAATTAAGATTTACTATAATTATATGTACGTTCTGGTTATTTAAAAAATTATAATTATTTTATGAAATTACAAAGATCTTAATAATATTTTATTGTGACAATTCATTGTAGGGGCATTAATATAATTTCAAGAAAGTATTTGTAATTTTTTAAATAACGATAATATATTTTTAATTAAGATAGATCTCATAAAAATTCTATTATTACCTATTACTTATCTTATTATGAAATAATAAAGAAAGATCTTATTATAAGTGTGCTTATAAAATTATTATTTTTTTAATTATTTATTTTATTTAGGATAAATTATAATAAACTCCCCTAAAATTTATCATAATTAGAAATATATTCTCATTGTTTAAAAAATTAAAAGTACCCTTTAAAATTAGTGGATGTCTAACAAATACCCCCTACAATTATTGGGTTTTCTCAGGGGTCGTTTTTGTTAGACGGTCAATAATTTTAATTTAATGTGTTAAAAGAAATGTTGTAGTTTCAAAGCTCAAGCTCAAAAATACAAAACTGTCGGTGAACTCTTCAAGTATGCACACAGTTCCGTGCTTGATGTAATCAGATATCTATATTATTATAAAAGAAAACATATTGATTGTATCAATTTTTAATTTGCTCATTTTACCTTTTTATTTATTTTATTCTTTAAAAAAAATACTCATAATAGTAATTTTAATATTTTTTTAATTATTTTATAATTATATATTCTTTACAAATTTTCATAATTTTAATGAGCCTTATTACAATTAGTTTTTTAAATGTTCACGAGAATCACGTGCAACAACTACTAGTTATTATAAAAGAAAACTTTTTGTCGTACCAATTTTTGAATACCCAAGTTTATCCTTTATTTTATTTCTTTCATTTAAAAGAATTTGCTCAAATTAGTAATTTTAATATTTTTTAATAATCTCACAATTATATATATATTTTTTTTTTGTAAACTACCCACTATTCTACACTTCTCTCACATTACTTTTCCATATTTATTACCATTTCTAATTATAATTTGTTTTTCTCACAATTTTTTTTCCTTATCATCGCTCATCAAAATCCATTTTATATGATCACGAAAATCGGGTGCAACGAGAACTAGTGAAAATAAATTAAAAAACTACTTGTGATGGACAGATTGACTACTGTGCATCATGAATAGAAAAGAATACACTCTAAGACATCTCTCTGAGTTCTCTAATTATTCCATTCATGGAGGCTATTATACACTTTCAGAACACATCAAATAGTAATGCTGGTTGGTTCCATTCTTCTAAATCGGACAACGATTGAGTAGGGAAATAAATTGATGAATGAGATGAAATCATTTCTAGCTGCTTTTATAGTAGGGGAGAATAGTGTAAACAGTTTGCAGAACTGTGATAATGAGGCCAAGACTGATGATGTGCCAATACTTCTTCCATATCGGGGGCGAATAATCGCTAATCTTGAGCTTCACAACGCGAAGATTCTGATTATAGTTGTCCCTGGAAGCCAGCCCTCTCAAAATTCCAGGCAGTTTATGCTTATGTTTAAGGTTTCCCTGAATGACCCCTTTATCGGCAATGAGCTTGGCATCATCAGGCGTGGGGATTAGCTCGCTCATGAACCGAATGTATGAGCAGACCTCCCTTTGCCTCACACCCAATTTCTGGCTGATCTCGTAGTTTCTTAGAGACTGAAACATCAGCTCCGTGTCGTCTTCCATCAAGATGGGAGGCAAGTGAAGAATGGGATATCCATGGCAGAGGAACATAGTATTTGTGAAACAAATCCTTCTGCTGCCAATCCCTTCTGAAGGCCAAAAATGCATCCCTGATTGTTTCAAATCGGTGGCAGAAGATGATGTTGTCTCGTCAATGGCACCCGAAGTATCAGCTGTCTCATATTGAGCTTCCAAGTCCTCATGCTCTTCTTCTTCTTTTTGTTCTGTTGGGTCAAGTTCTGGGCCAAGAATCAGCAATTGGAGGCCATGAAGCAAATCGGTAGGCTGTTGCTGCTGCAGCCATAGCCATTGGATTCTTGAGGCAAAAACCTTTCCCCAAATCCCTTTAGCCGCTCTCGAAGCGCTCGACTTCTGAGCTTCCAGTTCAGGCAACAGAAGCAACTCGTACAAAGCCCTCCTGAAAAGCTCCGATGGCTGCTTCCATTTCCCTGCCTTTATCACTTTCTCGAAGTAGCTTTGCTTTATTAGCTCCTTAAGCACCACTAGGGGAATTTGGTTTCCAACAAAAAACATGGCCTCAATCCAATTCTTCACATCCCTAAATCTCGGAGGGTTACTCCTCTTGGTAAATATGTCGTGATCAGCAGGATATCTGAGTTGCTGGGATCCACCGAGTAAATATAAGGCCAGTTGGAGGAAGAAACATCCGTCCTCTATCATCATCTCCCGGAACTGAGGCCCCGTCAGGGATTTAGTTACTCCATCATCAGCATAGCAAGATTTTGCTTCCTCTTCTATTAATCTAACTGCAGATGTGTAGATCCCAATGGTTACTGCGGGCCTCTCGTCCGAGTTCTTCTGCACATGCTCCCAAGACTCCAATTTATATTTGTAATATTTATCTTCACTTCTAGCGTAAATTGGACCAAATCTAAAGTGATCTTCTTTGAGTTGGTAGATTTCGTTGTCATCACCATCATCGTCCATCTCTTGCAGCCTGCATATCCGCCGACGATGCCTTTTCATTTCGACCAGTGGCCGGGTTGACTCACCCTGGACCCCGAACGTTGTTCTCATTTCACGCACATACTCGTCCCACACAGGCGCTGGATTTTGCCTCTTCATGTACTTCTTATGCCAACGGAGAGCATCACCTTCCATGTGAATTGAGGCTAGTCTCACTTTCAGCTCGTCGGGTGTGTTCTTGTAAACCTGGAAGAATTGGTCGCACTTGTAAATCCAGCCACTGAAGTCCTCGCCAGAAAACCTGGGGAACTCGATCCGGGGCAGCATCGCCGAATTGGCGGATGAGTTGCTGAGTTGCTCAATCTTGAGGCCGAGCTCGTAAACCCGATTGCTCAGATCCTGAATGCATTTCGTCTGGCTATTCTCCGTCGTCTCTTCGTGCAGACCCAAAGCTTCCTCCATATATATCTATGGATTTGAAGACCACAGCACTGATGAACAACCCTTCTTCAAGGATAACTATAACTATTCAGATGGGTGTACGCGGAAGACTTCAAGGAGAATGGCAACTGTTACTTTTTACCAAGATAAATAAATTGATGAATATAAAATAGTAGGTACCTCTAATTAAACAAATATTGATCCAGAAAATGCAATTTAAGATGTGGTCCGGTCTAGGTGTCTTCAGAAAACGATTAAGCCGGCCGAATATTACTATATATATTATTATAGAATATAGATAGTATCGGTGGTTAGAGAAGGAAAAGAAAGAAGCAGCTGAAAGGCAGAACAAAAGTACAGAAGACAAGAGAACTGAGAAGAGAAGAGAAACGAACGGCAACACGCGCGTCCACTCTCCAGCCGGCGGTAGAGCTCCCTCCACCAATCTTCTCCATCGGTAGGTACTTTGCTCTTCAAAAAATTTGACTTATAATTTTTGCTTTGAAGGTGTTTGATGAAATGCCTAATAGAAATTTTTTGTTTGATTGATTGATTCATTGATTGTGTGCTTGAATTTGTATTAAAGTGATTTCACACTATCAGATCTGCAAGTATTGAGGTTGAACTTTGAAGTGATTTTACAATTTACGAGAAAAAAAAACTATTTTTCGATTTTAACCGAACCGAAACCAAATAATAAAAATCTCGAACTGAATTTTCTATTAATCGAAATGCACAGGCCTAGTCCAGTGTGGTTTAATGATACAAACCATTTGGTAGTACTGTACAAGTCAATGGAAAATTCTTGTTCCGACCCGACTCAGTCAAACTTAAATCAATTATATATGACTAGTGTAATACACTTATCGTATAATTAGTGTGGAGTATAGAAACAATGATAATCATATAACAAGTATGATATACTTGATTTGTAATTAATTTAATTTGATCATTCCTAATTCCAACAAATTTTTTTCACAAGTCATCTAGTGATATTTAGATAGCTATGTATTCATATGTATGGATTGATTCAAATTAGAATTTACTTAATTCAAAGCCAACGACTTAAAATTAGAATTTGGTTCAAGTACATTTGACCCCTCTATGATATTGGAATTTAAAAAAATCTTCCTATAAAAAACAAAAGAATGCAAAACCCCCCTTATAATTTTTAAAATATTGCGAACACCCCCTTGAAATGAGAGGTGCATGACACGCACAAATTTAATATATTTTTTATTTTGTTAATAATAAAAAAACATTTTTAGCCTTGTTATAAAATTATTAAATATCATGTCATACAGAAAAGTGGTTCAAATCTCATCAACAATATATCTACTATTCATATTTGTTTTCACTTGGATCTATGATTTACATTTAATCTCTTCTAATTAATGGTTCAAATTTATTTATAATATAGTTTGATATATCTGTTTTAATATAGAAATAAAAGTCCATCAACACTCATAAACCACGATTAATGATATCGTTGCGTTAATTTTTATGAAGTTAAAAATGTCTTTCATGATAAAATAATAACTTATTCAATTTTACAAATTTTATATTAATTGATCAATTTTTCTTCTCTTTCCTTCTTTTTATTAATGTAATGTATTAGTTATATATTTTACTCTTATTTATAATATATTTTAGACTGTGAAAGATTATTTATTATATACAAGCAAGGAAGCGTGCCACAACGGCTAGTAATATAAAAAATATTTTGTATTTTGATTTTTAGTCATTTATCTTTTTAAGATAGAAAATATATCGTGTAATTTTTTTTATTTTTCGTAATTCGTATTCTTTAGTTATCGGAGTTTGTAAATGTTACTAAGAAAAGTGTGTGTCCTCACATACTTTTTTAATTTGGAAACTTTATTCTCATTGATTAATTTAATGATTTATTTTGGCGTGTTATTTCAGTTCCACTTCACAAGTAAAAACAAAATTATTAATTTTTTGGGTAAATTACAACTATTTTTTCTTAAATTTGGATAATTACGAATGCCATTTTGTTGTTTGAAAAGTTACAAATACCTCTTTGATGTTTGATGAAATGATGTAACACTCAGATGAAAGTATGAAATTGTCAACTCTGTCGTTACTGTATTTTTTTTAAAAAAAATAAAAATTTGTATAAAAATCGAATGGAGTATATGAAAAAATAAAAAATTATAAAAAGTCATCCACTTATTCAATAAAAAAGAGTTAATTTTTTGAAAAAAATAAATAAAATTATAATTTTTAGTTCATAAGAGTATTTTGGTCAATTTACCACAAAAAAATAGATAAAAACCTTAAAAAACTAATATAATGAACTAATTATTTGACGGATATTAGAATTAGGAGAATATTAATAAATATTTATAATTATGTTAAATTTTAAGAATGATAATTGTAGTTCCCTTTATTTTTTAGGTTGTTCCTCCGAGTAAAGACTTGCATTGATACTGCAACACTGCAGTATTTGTGCATTTTTTTAAAAAAAATTATAAATAAATAAGCCCACCAAACAGTCCAGCTGCACATGTAACGTTTTGGAAACTTCAAAGGCCAATTAGAAATTTTGTAGAGGCGTTAGGCATTGAATATAATTTTATATTTAATTTCTTCTAATTAATTTTTTTACAACGGCTCTTTCTAAGACTTGCAAGATATTTGGATCAAAGTCCAAAGTCCGCTGAACCAGCAATTTTTTAAAATAATTATTTAATACTGTTCAGTGACTAATTGTTTAATGTTGGGTGAGAGAATGCAGCCAAGTTGCAGGTTACCACATTGTCAATGAGGTCTTCGACTCTCGTTCCCGGACATCAGATTGCTTTTCTCTCTTCCTTCCCACCATTGTCGACGTGCTAATTACTTGATATAGCTTTCGGTCAGCTGCGATGGCGGACGCCGCGGTTTCCTTTCTTCTCGAACTGCTGAGACAGAAGGCGAGGGAGCTTTCGAGATCACCGAATGAGGTGGCCGGGAAGATCGGACGAATAGAAGACTTGCTGAAGATGCTACCATCTCCCGTGAATAATTCTCGGGATAGACTAACTTCGGAATACAGGGTCAGCCTTCAAAGGGACACTAATGCCATTATATACAGGTTTGCGATTGTGAAGGAGAATTTTGGCATCGTAGTGGCCACTCAAGGAGGATGGTTCCTTAGATTTTTCAAGAAATTGGTCTGTGTGAGAATAGATCTTCGTGAAATCTATTCAGAGATTATAGAAATCGAAAACGAGATTTATCACCTTCTTGAGATTGATAAAGAGTTAAGTAGGAGAAATGGCGCTGGCCAAGAAGAAAGTTCAAGAGTAGAATATTTGTCAAGCCGCACAATATATGAGGATTTTGTTGGAATGGCGGACGAGATAAACGAACTGCGGTCATATATAATGAAACCGGAGTACAGGGCTATTGGGATATGTGGGATGGGCGGATTAGGCAAGACCGCAGTCGCTAAGAGATTGTTCAATGATCACCAAATCAAGAATCATTTCGACGCTGTTGCCTGGGTACATGTATCCCAAGATTTCCAGCCAATAATGATTTTCGAAGGTCTGTATATGCAACTTTATCCACGATATAGAGGGCGCATATCAGACATTGATGAAGCAGAGTTGAGCCAACGGGTTTACAGAATCCAACAAGAAAGCAGATGCCTGATTGTTCTGGATGCAATGTGGTCGTCGGATGCTTGGGAAAGCCTGCGGATCGCCTTTCCATCGGGGGAGACGGGTAGCAAAATATTGATCACAACTCGGGTCAAACATGTGGTGGAAACTGTGGAAATTGTGGCTGCAAGGAGATACATCCACAAATTGAGGTGCTTAACCCCGGACGAAAGCTCTGAGTTATTTTTGAAGCGCGTCCTCTCGACAGCCGTACCAGGTCAGTCAGCTTTTCGGCTTTGCCAAGATGAAATTAAATCATGACTTACAGCTCTGCAAAGCCTTTTGTTTTTTCTTTCTTCCGAGAATAACATTTTCTTTGGTGAAGATCATCGTCTTGCGAAGGGCCAAAATCGCCATTATTTGACGACGAAAAATGAAATTTTAGTCGAGTATGAATAATGGTATTCTCAGTACTGCATTTTTTTGAAAGATAAATTATAAGAAACTTTTTTAAAGTTTGTTATAACTATAAATATATCCTCACTATTTAGAGAAGTATATATACCTTCTAAAGTTATAATTATCGCTTGCGATAGCTTATTGTAAGGAGGTATTTATGAAAGTATTTCTAATTTTTCAAATAATGAGAAAATATTTGTAATAGAGCAAACCTCTTGCGAACCCTTTATAATTTATCCGTTTTTTTTAATTTAGTCTTCTGCTTTTAAATTGTGAGAAATTATAGTTATTTTTCAACTAATTTGAAAAATTGCATGTGATTTGCATATGACCAATTTAAATTATGTTTTTAGTCTTGTGATTAAGAGGAGTTTTCATTTTTAGGATTTGGGATTTTTGATTTTGCATAAATTAATTTACAAATTAAAATTGCTATTTAATTTATATGCAAATCATATGAAAATTTTCAATCAAATTCCTAAATTATAAGACTAAAATTGCAGTTTTTCCAAATTGGACTGCTTTGTTTAAGATCTTGATTAATTGTAATTGCTTGTTCCGGGGCTCCAGGTTGTAGGCCAGTAGTCTCATAACTAGCTTAGGTTTCTCCCGATTTATTGATTCTCATTATAATATTGGCAGAGTTCAACTCAGTAGACGGGATCATTGGCCTGAATCGGTGCTATACTTCGTACTTTGCTTTATATATGCACCATACCCTAGTGTAGGGAGTGAAGCAAATTGCACTTTTGGTTTCAAAGTTTATCAACTTACACATTTAATCTTATAGGCTTAAAAATTATAGCATTTAAGTAAAACAGATGTTATAAATTTTTATCTTATAGGATTAAATATGCTATAATTTTTATCTTATAGAATAAAAACGTTATAAATTTTTAGCCTATGAAATCAAATGTGCTAAATTCATAAACTGAATGACCAAAAGTCACTACAAGAAAATATAATATTAGCGATATACTATCAAGTAATAATGGGGGATTTCCTTCCTTGTTTCCGAAAATAAAAAGACCCCAACCCATATACCAGATTCCTAAGAGTGGACTATATGCCTAGATCCGCTTGCCCTATCTTATTTGTCCTATTCGAGGCCTTAAATTAGATGTCCTTATCCCTGCTGCCTTGTGCCTTTGCCATTCTAGAATTATACAATTAAAAACTCGCCATCGTTGTTCATCCCGTATGGAGTCATTTTCTTCATCCGACGTACCCTATCCATTTCTAGATAGAGCGGTATGCAGGCGAGCTCCTCACTCCTTACTACCTAGCTCCGGAAATACCAATCATAGCCGTCTCGTCTAGTCTCGATGTTATCGCTTTATGATTCCCCAATAGGCAAGTGAGGTAGCCCGAGAACCTCATTCGATAGCTCGACTAGTTTCTATGATCATTTAAGCGAATAGATGCCATGGATTTTATGCCAAATAAGGCCCCTTGAGGAAGCCCTTGTGATGGTTTACTTTCAATAGTTTTTTAATGAGCCTTCAGAGTGAGAAACTGTTAGAAAGTAGTTGCTATTGCCTTAAAGAGAATGCCCTTAGGTCTTTCTCTTTAATCCAGTATTTTACCGACTTGGGAAATCCCTCCGATCGAGGAGGCGAGAGCTGATTCGAAGAAGAAGCTCGAAGCTGACATCTATCGGAGTCAAGTGTGTGCGGCCGGCCATTCTTGACTGCAAGTAGGGAATGGAGTAAGGCCGCTACTGCTCTATCCCTGTTGGACTCTGAGCTATGAGTTCTGAGCTGGATGTTCCTTATGAGATGTAGCTATTGAGTTCCTTCTCTTTCTTCTTTATCTGTTCTATCATAGTGTTCTGAGCAGTCTTATAGATAGCTAAAGCCCTCGAGACCTCTTTTAGGATTCTATTAGCTCCTGGACCAGCATCTGAATCCATCGAGGGTGAGGGTCTGTTGCATTGCTGCTTTGAGTTGTAGTTTTTCCTTGTTAGACTTTTGTAGAGCGATGGCCGCCGTCTCGTAGCCTTCGCTGCCCATTAAAGTGCCTAGGACCTCCCTCATTATATAGATTCCCTCATACCACCTACGGACGCTTGGGGATTATTACCCTGTTTTCCGCTTGCAATCTATACTCTCAGGGAGACCGAGCTAAGGTGATCTCGACCATCTCTTAAGTAAATTGATAGCTCATTTTATGCCAAATAAGGCCTCTTAAGGAACTGCCCCTTATAGTTATCCCTCAATGGGTTTTCTAGGAGCCTTGACAGTGAGAAAAATGTAGCTCTTTAAGGTAGCTGCCCCCAGGCTCTACCTTAAGCCAGCTTTTACCGACCCTGGGGAACTTAAAGCAGCCTCCGAAAGAGGTGGCGAGAGCTTCTTCATAGAAGGAGCTCGAAGCTAACATCTTGAGGAAGCAAGGAGCTGTTAAGTTGTGAAGATTGATTTGAAGAAGAAAAGGATAACCTGATTCAACTTAAAAATCCCAAGTTGAGTTGGAGAAGGATAACCTGATTCAAAGTTGAGTTGGAGAAGGATAACCCGATTCAACTTAGAAATCCCAAGTTGAGTTGGAAAAAGGATAAGTCATGGCTATATATATACTACTCTTATTAGCATTGTTTTGTAGAGTAGAGTAGAATAAAGTAGAGAGAAAAGAAAGAGTTGAGACGAGGGTGAGTGTTGTCTTTCACGTGTGTTGAAAGACTTGCATACAAGTGTGTGTGTGTTGTACTCCTCAATTTTCCTCCTCTTTGAGTGTTTTCTCCTGGCTTGGTATCGCCCCCAAACGTAGGATTTATATCCAAATTGGGTTAACAAATTCGTGTGTCTTTTATCGCCTTCATATTCCACCTGTTATCCATCTTAACCCGATCCATTTCCTAACAACTGGTATCAGAGCCTGGTTCAAGGAGTTAAGATGGAGGGAAAGTTTCCAGTCGAACGGTTCAATGGTTCCGACTTTGGGTTTTGGCGTATGCAGATGGAGGCCTACCTGTACGGGAAGGACCTGTACGAACCACTTGCAGAGAAGTACGAGAAGACGAGTGATGAAGAATGGAAGGTGCTCGATCGAAAGGCGATGAGCGCAATAATCCTGTCGCTCTCTCGGAATGTCGCCTATCATGTGAAGGGAGCGAAGAGCACGAAGGAAGTCCTACAGAATCTTGCCGATATGTACGAGAAACCCTCAGCAATGAACAAGGTTATGCTGATGAAAAAACTATTCAGGTTGCAGAGGGAGGAGAGGAAGTCGGTGGCCGATCACCTCAATGACTTCAACCAACTCACGACACAGCTGGCGTCTGTGGATATCGTGTTTGACGATGAGGTAAAAGCGTTAATTTTGCTTTCATCTTTACCTGACAGTTGGGATGTGGTTGTTACTTCAGTGAGCACTTCGTCTGGGAAGGAGAAGATGAAGTTCGACAACATCAGAGACATGATGTTGAACGAGGAAACCCGTAGAAAGCAAACGGGTGGATCATCTGGCTCTGCACTACATACAGAGTCTAGAGGGAGACTTGACACACGGGGTAAATACCGTGGAAGGTCAAGGTCCAGGGGGAAGAACAAGGGCAAGAAGGAGATGGTGTGCTGGAACTGTGAGAAGCCCGGACACATGAAAAGCGAATATCGGGCGCCAAAGAAGGAAAAGGAGGGCTGGACAGCGAATGCCGCCACGGAAGAGATCACGGATGCACTCTTGTTGAGTGTGAGCAGTTCTTCCGATGATTGGGTTGTGGATTCAGGGGCCTCATTCCACTCATGCAGCAACAAAGACATCATGGAGCCATACACCTCAGGTGATTTTGGCTTAGTTTATCTTGCAGATAACAAACCCCTCAAGATTGTAGGAAAGGGAGATGTGCGGATCAAATCAACGAATGGGTCATGCTGGACCCTACATGATGTGAGACACATACCAGGACTGAAGAGGAACTTGATCTCAGTCGGACAGCTGGATAGTGATGGATTCCACACGACATTTGGAGACGCGAAGTGGAAGATCAGTCGGGGAGCAATAACTTTGGCACGAGGACTAAAGTCGGGAACGCTCTACATGGTGGGAGGATCCAGTTCAAACATCCCCTTTGCAGGAACTGTATCGCAGGCTAACCTGTGGCACAATCGCTTGGGCCACATGAGCGAGAAAGGAATGAACGTGCTGAAGTCGAAAGGACGGTTGCCCAAGTTAAAATCGGTGGAGGTGGGTCATTGTGAACACTGCGTGTTCGGAAAGCAGAAGCGGGTGAGCTTCTTGACCACAGGAAGAACTCCAAGGAAAGAAAAGTTGGAGCTTGTTCACACCGATTTGTGGGGGCTAGCACCAGTGTCATCTCTTGGTGGATCAACGTACTACATGACATTCGTCGATGACTCCACTAGAAAGGTATGGGTGTATTTCTTAAAAAGAAAATCTGATGCCTTTGATACATTCAGGAGATGGAGGGCACTAGTAGAAAATGAGACAGGTCTACAAGTGAAATGTCTCAGATCGGATAACGGTGGCGAGTACAACAGTGAAGGTATCAAGAATTACTGCGCCGACCATGGAATCCGAATGCAGAAAACAATCCCGGGGACACCTCAGCAAAATGGCGTTGCTGAGAGGATGAACAGAACACTGAACGAGCGTGCGAGATGCATGCGATTGAAGAGCGGACTACCAAAGATGTTTTGGGCAGATGTAGTCAACATGGCTGCTTTCTTGATCAATCGAGGGCCTTCTGTCCCGTTGAACAACAGGATACCAGAAGAGGTATGGAGTGGTAAGAAAGTGGATCTTTCTTTCTTACGTACGTTTGGTTGTTCAGCTTATATTTTGAACGATGATCGGACTAAGCTGGATGCTAAGTCGATTAAATGTACATTCATTGGGTATGGGACTGACGAATTTGGGTATAGATTCTGGGATGATCAAAACCGGAAAATAATTCGTAGGAGGAATGTTATATTCAATGAGGATGTAATGTACAACGACAGGAAGGTAAGCCCGGACGATGACAAGAAGGAAAGGGATTTGTTGATCTCGACATTTCAAATTTCGGAATCATAAGACCAGCAGATACGGATTCAGTGGGAGTTCAAACGGACGAAACCGAACAGACAGAGATAGAGCCAGAACCAGTATCGGAGGAACTGATTACTGAAAGTAGCACACCCTTGGCACTGGGTTGAGAACCGAGGCTGAGAAGGGCCCCAGATAGGTACTCCCGCTCTCTTTATTACTTGTTTTTGTCTGATTGTGGAGAACCCGAATGTTACGCAGAGGCAGTCAATGATGTCCACAAGAGCAAGTGGGAGCTTGCGATGAACGACGAGATGAACTCGTTGAAGAAAAACAACACATGGGAATTGTGTCAGCTCCCAAAAGGAAAGAAGGCCCTACAGAACAAATGGGTCTATCGGATTAAGGAAGAATCAGACGGGAAGAAGCGGTACAAGGCAAGACTCGTAGTAAAGGGATTCCAACAAAGATACGGTATTGACTTTACTGATGTTTTTACACCTGTTGTCAAGTTAACTACTATTCGTCTTGTGTTGAGCATGGTAGCGGCAAAGAACTTGGAGTTACAACAGATGGATGTGAAAACAGCCTTCCTACACGGGGATCTTGAGGAGGAGATATACATGGTACAACCAGAGGGGTATAATGGAGATGATCAGCAGGTGTGTTGCCTGAAGAAAAGCCTGTATGGATTGAAACAGGCTATGCGGCAGTGGTACAGGAAGTTTGACAACTTCGTGCTAGAGATAGGTTTCTCTAGATGCAATGCTGATCATTGCTGCTACGTGAAGAGGTTCGATGAGTTTTTTATCATACTACTCCTGTATGTTGATGACATGTTGATAGCAGGATCAAATGTCAAGGAGATCAATAGGCTCAAGGATCAGTTATCGAGAAAGTTTGACATGAAAGATCTTGGCGAAGCAAGACAGATATTGGGCATGAAAATCACAAGGAACAAAGGTATTGGTAAATTATGGTTATCTCAATCTGATTATATTGAGAAGGTATTATGCAGATTCAAGATGGAAAATGCAAAACCGGTTGGAACGCCATTGGGAAATCAGTTCAAACTATCCAACAGTGATTCGCCCCAGACTGACTCCGAACGTGCAAAGATGAAAGTCACACCGTATGCCTCAGCAATTGGGAGCCTGATGTATGCTATGATCTGTACTCGACCGGATATAGCACATGCAGTGGGAGTAGTTAGCCGTTTTATGAGCAATCCAGGAGTGATGCACTGGGAAGCTGTGAAATGGATTCTTAGGTACCTAAGGGGTACTAAGGACCGAGCATTGGTGTTTGGTAAGGGCAAGCTTACCTTGTTTGGGTTTGTTGACGCTGATTTTGCAGGGAGTGACTATGACAAAAGGAGGAGCACTACAGGGTACGTGTTCACATATGGCGGTACAGCCGTATCCTGGGTCTCAAAGTTGCAGAAGGTTGTCACACTGTCCACGACGGAAGCTGAGTACGTGGCAGTTACTGAGGCAGCTAAGGAGCTCATTTGGCTGCAACACTTGTTGGGTGAATTAGGGAAACCTCAGGCAGATGTGATTCTTCATAGCGATAGCCAGAGTGCGATCCATCTGGCAAAGAATCCCGCGTTCCATTCGCGGACAAAGCACATCGAGATCAAGTACCATTTCATCCGACAACTTCTGGAGAAGAAGGCACTGCAGCTGGAGAAGATCCAAGGAGAAAAGAACCCTGCGGACATGCTAACCAAGGCGGTTGCGATGGAGAAGTTGAAGCTGTGTACGGCTTCGACTGGCCTTGATGACTAGAGTGGACAAACCCGGCGGTACCAAGAAAGAAGTGGAGAAAAGCTAATCAATCTTCAAGTGGGAGATTGTTAAGTTGTGAAGATTGATTTGAAGAAGAAAAGGATAACCTGATTCAATTTAGAAATCCCAAGTTGAGTTGGAGAAGGATAACCCGATTCAAAGTTGAGTTGGAGAAGGATAACTCGATTCAACTTAGAAATCCCAAGTTGAGTTGGAAAAAGGATAAGTCATTGCTATATATATACTACTCTTATTAGCATTGTTTTGTAGAGTAGAGTAGAATAAAGTAGAGAGAAAAGAAAGAGTTGAGACGAGGGTGAGTGTTGTCTTTCACGTGTGGTGAAGACTTGCATACAAGTGTGTGTGTGTTGTACTCCTCAATTTTCCTCCTCTTTGAGTGTTTTCTCCTGGCTTGGTATCGCCCCCAGACGTAGGATTTATATCCAAACTGGGTTAACAAATTCGTGTGTCTTTTATCGCCTTCATATTCCACCTGTTATCCATCTTAACCCGATCCATTTCCTAACAGGAGCTAGCGGCTGAAAACCCGGCTGCAAGCCTATCTGTAAGCCAAGAGAGCTATCCGACCCGATCATTCCTGACTGCAAGGAGGGAATGGAATAAGGGTCTACCTATCTTACCGACTCAGGGATAGCTGCGATCATAACGCCGGGGGCAAGGAACGAAGACCAAAGAATTCGTTCCGCAGCCGAGAGTGGAACTGCACCGAAAGCGGTTTCACTCGAGGAAGACCGGAAATGGCACATCAAGCCTGCTCCTTGGAACCAGGCTTGTGGGCCATTGACGGCGGGGAGCAGCGACCTTACCCTTGGTCTAAGGGAGCTGCGGATCCCTCCGGTAGAGAGCAGCTATCACTGACCGAAAGGAAGGGATAGTCAATTAACGTAGTGAGTTCACGTAGTTAACAAACGGAGTAAGAATAAAAGAACATTTCGCGGGCAGGTATGTATGTATGCGCGATGTAGTAGAGATCCCGAGCCAGGACTGTATTCCTACAGTTGGTACTACTGCAAAGTCCGGAACAACTGGTATATACCGGTTAGCTAATACAACTAGGCAGTTATGAGCTAGGAGCTAAGCTGCTAATACCAAGAGTGGTACACCAATAGGCCGACCAGCGCTATTCTGACTCCCAGGAAGAATAGAATAAGCTGGTCTACTGCTCTTACCCTAGGGGAATACCTAGAGAGCTGGAGTTAGAGCTAGAGCTAGCGGCTGAAGACCCGGCTGATAAGCCTGTCTGTAAGCCAAGAGAGCTATACGGCCCCACTATTCAGGACTGAAAGGACGTAATGGAGTAGGGGGCCTACCTATTTAATACTGGAATGACGAACGAGTTCTGCCTATGAAAACCGCAGGAAAATAACCCCCATGATAGATTGTTCATCAAATGATTTGCCTTCTCCTTACCAGAAATTCATTGTACCCTTTCCGGCAAAGTATTGTTTTAATCAGACATCAACAATTCAAGGTAGACCACAACAACACGGAAAGATACAGAGGAATAAGACTGACAGCTCTGGGACCTCCCCCCAATCAAGAGGTTACTCAAGAGTAAACTCTTGGTTGGGGTTCAGGGTGGTCGGGGAGAATCCCGCACGAGTGAGGTGAACGAAGTGCAACAAACGAGCCGGACAAACCGAATACCATCGTTCGGATGCCTCACTCCCTTTTAGCAGCAAGTTTACTACCAGCAGCAATGGTCGCTTCGCTCCTCCCTAGCTACCCTCCGCTCCTGCTTTCCAACTAGTGGCTGCCATTGTATTCCGGAATTTCTGCTTTACATATTAGCAATATACTATCAAGTAATAATTTTAAAGTTATCATTAATAATATATAATAATAATTTTTATCTTATCACTATATAATTATTAGTGACAAAAAATGTGTATAAACTTGTTACTAAATACAATTAGTGACACACTATAGTGACAACATAAAATAGTGACAACTATTATTTGTTGTCATTAGATCATCATTATACATGAGTCACTAATTGTATGTGGTGACAACTTTGTACATTATTTTTTGTCATCATTCACGTTAATAATAATTGATGTGTGCGACTTTAGCACGAATCCAAAGTTCTTGGATCTTGATGTTGGACTTGGGCTAATTGAGTGAAAACTCTTGAGAAAGAGGACCTGCAAAACAAAAAGTTAGCACTTTAATGGTTAAGTTAGTTCCAAATTTAAGAATAGATGAATATAAGAATGAATTATGACGAGAAATTATGATAAAAGTGAGAATTATGTGTGTAAGAAGACGAAATTAGAGTAGTAGATAGCAGTAAGAGGAGTTCTCGAGTGTGGAAGAGGATATCTGTTGAGGGGTACCCTCCCCTATTTATAGAGAAGGAGTCCCTCTGTACCAAGAGTTTCGGTGAGAGGGTTCTGTATGCCCAGAGAGGAAGTTGGGATTCAGGAGGGGATAATGTTCCACCTTATCCATTTCTTAAGCAGCAAGTCTTTGGATGAAGGGGACTCCTTTTTTGTGCAAATTCCTACCTGGTAGTGAGTCCTCTTAGGCTGAAGAGTCCAACCCCTTGAGGGCACCTTCTTCCCATTGAGCTGACCTTAGAAAGATGCAGCAGGCCTTCGTACTGGGCCTCCTTCTTGAGCCAGACTTTGCAGACTTCATCCTTTGACGGATTTTGGGATGGGGGCTCCTCCTTAGGCCGAGTCCAGCGAGCCTCCCTCTTAGACTGATCTTGAGGAAATATGCCTCATTCCTTTGTCAATTTGTTTTCTGGGGCATCAGCCAAGGTCGCCCGCCTGTGTACTTTCTATGGGGCATCTACCTAGGCCGCCTATCAAGTGTTTTTGGGGCCTCTCATGACTTGGGCCTCCTACCTAGGCTGCCTATCAAGTGTTTTTGGGGCCTCTCATGATTTGGGCCTCCTAGGATGTTATGGGCCTATCGTTATTTCCCCTCAAAAAATAAGAAATTTTATTTCAATTAGTATATCTCATATTTAATTTTTTATAATATTTATCATTTATATTATTAAAATATTGAGTACTAATAAGAAACTTAATATTTAATTCAATAATGCTACCACTATGTAATATATGTGTTCATTCTTATACACAACGACTTCCAGATGGCCAAAAAAACTGTTAATTAATCTTAGCAATTTAAATTTATAATTTTTATGATATAGGAATTATATTAAATATGTGAAATTATAAATTTTGTTAGTGATAAATTATTCAAATTTCTGAAGACTCTAACATCAACTATAGATGAGCAATTTTGAAAATAAATTAAAAAGGGTAAATTTAAAATAAAATTATTATAATGAGAGGAAAGTGGATTTAAAAGAAATTTAAATTTTTTGAGAAATAGCCAAAGTGCATTTTAAAACAGTTCCATCAGCAAAAACAATAACATCCCTGACATCTTAATTATGTGTATTCTTTTGAAACTAGAAGTTGAAAAATATATTTCCAAAACTCTCGCAAATACCGACTTGTATATTTATGACTGCTTTTTTATACATGTGCATCGCCAATGTGAAGTGTAAATTAAGATGAGAAACATTGATAAATAAAAAGGATCTGAATTGGTTGGCTATTACTTATTGTCATAAGCAATTTTAGGACAATTGTTTACTATTGACAAGGCTACGAAACTGATAGCATCGTCCTAACCCTGTTAATATACACTATTTGGTATGTATATTTTAGATAATTCATTAATAACTACATTTTCGTTGCTAAATTCATTAGCAAGTAAATTTAGTATTAAATAAAAGTAGAATCGCATTGAAAATTTTAATTACTAATTAGCTTGATGCTGATTTATTTCGGTAGCTGTCAAGCCATTTCCTCGTAGTTTAGTTTAGTCTTTGTAATGTGAAACCTCATTTTTGCAGACCTTGGAGACAACAGAATAGTTGAGGAAATGGGGAAGGACATGGGAAAATGTTGTGAAGGCCTGCCGTCAGCTATCCTCGAATTTGTAGGCTTTATGGCGACAAAGCATAGCTTGGAGGAGTGGGTGGAAGTGCATAAAAAGCTCCAATCTTTTGTTAGGAGGAGCCTGGAGCTTGGAGCTACCTTACAAATATTAGCTTTGAGTTATGATAACTTGCCACATTTTCTGAGACCATGTTTTCTTTATTTGGGGTATTTGCAAGAGAATTCTCGGATAGAAGCAGAAAAGTTATACTTGTTGTGGTTAGCTGAAGGATTTATATCACTAGAAGACAACGGAAAAGACGAAATATTATTGAATGCGGCAGAAAGATATTTGGATGACCTTGAACAAAGAAGCATGATTGAGGTGCATGAAGAGGAAGTGCCTACAGTCACAAGGTTGAATTCTTGCCGACTTAGTGAACTGATGCGAGAACTATCTCTTGCAATTGGCAAAGATGATGGGTTTTTCAAAGTTGTGGATTTTGGATGCGGAACGCAGCAGGCGACTGGATCGTCTTCCTCATGCCGACTTTCCATAAATTTGGACAAATACGAACATAAATATGTTTTCGAAGTAAAGACAGATGAAGAGGAGAAAATGAGGTGTCTTCTAATTTATGCAAAGGAGAACCAGAAAAAACTGGTCTGGCCTCGATCGTTGTCTAGTTTAGTGAAATTTCAATCTCTAAGAGTCTTAGATTTTATGGGAATCCCCTTTCAAGAGACAAAACTACCAAAGGGTATTGGCTTACTAGTCCATTTGAGGTACTTGAGCTTTAAAGGTTGTAATTTGCCGAAGCTACCATCATCAGTTGGAAAATTGAAGTTCTTGTGTGTTCTTGATCTTCGGGTTACAAAGAAAATGATCATACCAGATGTCCTTTGGAAGTTGAAAAAGTTGAAGCATCTATATTTTCCATCAACATTTGAAACAGATGGTGCTCCTAAATTAAGACTTGATGGCTTGTTAGAGCTCGAGACAGTTACCAACCTGGACGTGAACATGTGCAATGTTAGCGATCTCCTCCAGTGTTATAACCTATGCTACCTAGCTTTGAGTATAACTGAGAGTCTTGAGGAGATTGAACGTGTTGTAGAACGCATGAACATGAATTCAGGTGTTCATTTTCTCCGCACTTCCCTGGAAGTAAGGGAATTTGATTGCTATACGGAAGAAAGAATTTCTGTCTTGAGACAACTTATCGGATGTCATTCTCTCATTGTCTTGTGCTTGGGGGGCCACATAGGTCGGCTACCGCTTCACGATGAAATCTCTTCTAATCTTGCCAAGATTGTTCTCATTCGTTCAGAACTTATGGAAGATCCAATGACAACGCTGGAGAGACTTCCTAATTTACGTGTATTGGAACTGGATGTTGATGCTTTTAAAGGCAAAGAGATGACCTGTTCAGCGTCGGGCTTCACTGAGCTCAGAAGGCTAAAGCTCTCAAATTTGCGGTACTTAGAGAAGTGGATTGTGAAAGATGGAGCTATGCTCCGGCTTTCGACTTTAACCATTGTTAATTGTGAGAAACTGATCATGCTGCCTGAGGAATTACAATTTGTTCATCATCTCCAGCAAATGACAGTCTCAGGAATGCATAAAAAATTTAAAGACAGCATTCGGATGGTAAAAGGCATGGTGGAGAACCAGCATGTGCCTTCAATCACCATTGAAGATTAATGAGCTCCATACATGTTACCGCTCATGAGGTAATTCAAATAACTTCACATCAAAAAAATTTGAAATCTATCGAGATTGCATAAAATATAGTTCGCGATGGGAGTTGAAACATTAAAATATCCTTTGTAATATGAACTTACTTAAAACAATTGTTATTAGGGATGTGAAATGCTTTGCTACTTCTTATCCATAAATCTAGATGTAGTCTTAGTATTTTGTGCATCCTTTCGACAACTTACATATTTCTTCTTCGGCAATAACATGAATTTTTGTTCAGAAAAGAGTGTCATTAGAAATTTAAAATCCCTGCTCTGATCCATAAATTCAAATGCAGTCTTAGTATTTTGCACCTACATCCTTTCAGCAACTCATATAGTTCTTGTTTGGTCTATAATTCCTAGAATTATCAGTTTAGGAATTTAGATTTGGGGGTCTAAGACTTACATTAATTTTTATAATATTTCATGATAATTATGATCTTTTTCCAGTTGTGTTGTAGGATATTGGTCAAGTACAGTTAGAATAATTATCATTTTATTTTTGGTAGTTAGTTGATTGGGTTTAGTGGAATCTGAATTGAGTCTACCATACATGCTTATTATATTTTTTTGGTTGAATTCCCTAAACCTAAACAGGCTTAATACATGCTCTGTGATTTTGCACAACAACAGAGAAAATATTCAAATAACTTCGTAATTCTCACGAATGCCTTATTTGGATTATTGATGTTTGGATCTTGACTTTTATCTGTGCGTCTTCATAATCAGATCAACATTTGTAAATGTCAAATATAAAGCTTACTCGTTGAGTTTTTGTATTATTCAAAGGTAAAATTTATTTAGGAGAAATATAATATGTAAGGGTGAATAGCAATTTATTTCCGTTAAATGAGCAAATTATCATCTCTATAAAAAAAATAGTAATTATACCCTCATGTGATTTTTAAAATGAAGCAATTTAACTCCCTATCTAAGAAGATAAATTGCTTATTTTAAAAAAATAGAGATGTAAATTATTGTATTTTAGAAAATACAAGGAGGTAAATTGTTATTCTTTTACAAATGGGGTAATTTGCTCATTTGTAATATCACAAGTGGTTGCTTACATTTTTTTCCTAACATTTAATCATAATTAATTGTGACGGTTAATAATAAATAGTTGTAACAAATCGTTATTGACCACGATCATACAACAATTGTTGGTCGTAATTTTTTTATTTGTTATGGCAAATATTTATATCATAATTCTTAATTCTAACAAATAAATTTTCATAATATAAAAATTAAGTTTTTAATTAATTTTATTTATCCATAATTAATAATATTCATTTACTAACCCTAGTCTTTAAAGTGGGTAAGGGTGTCTCAACTCTCCATATTGAAAGCGTGTACAATGGTCAACTCTACAATTGCATTGGCCTAAACAAAAAAGACAAAATACTAAAATCCAACCATATAAAATATCTTCGGTGATTTTAAAATTGTTTGAGAAACAGATCCAACCACTACGTTGGGTGTTCATCCGAAAGTTGACTTGTTTATTTCAAAGCTGAAAGGGGCAAGCAAGAAAACAAAAACAGAGTTCAAGAAGACAAAGTGTAATTCATCCGGGAGAAAAATGTGTTGATTGTACAAGATACTGCAATTATTCGCCTCCACCCCAGCCAAACAAACTATTGTAAGTTTTTCTGTCTCAATGGCGGATGCAATAGTAAGTTTTGCCACTTCATCACTGAAAAACCTTCTGATGGAACAATACGACTTATTGTCTGGAGAAAAGATAAAAGAATACGAGGAATACCTGAAAAATGAGATGCCGCTGATAAAAGCTTTGCAAAAGGATGCAGAAAGAAGTCGATCTGCGGACGAGAGGATCAGGCTCTTTGCCAGGAATATTATAGACCTTATTTACAGGATTGAGGATGCAATGGAGTACATAACCATTAAGATGGAGTATCCAGGAGCAACATTCTTCAGAAAATGGGTTCAAATGGCATCAGCTAAAGAAGTTGAAGCAGAGATGGAGGAAATCAGCAACAGGGTTGAGTTCCTCTCCAGGATTGCCCAAGTAATTGGCATTACTCAAGCCGCAGGAGAAAGTTCATCAAATCGGAGTACTAAATTGTCTAGGCAAACAAATGGTCACGATCATTTTGTTGGAAGGGTAGAAGAGATGGAGCTACTGCGTTCATATATTAAGGATCCCAAGTGTCGGGTTATTGCAATATGGGGCATGGGTGGTTCAGGCAAGACCGCTCTTGCTAAGAAGTTGTACCAGGATTTCCAGGACAAGAATCATTTCTACGCTGTTGCCTGCGTTTATGTCTCCCAAGATTTCGAGCCCAGGAGGGTTTTCGAAGATCTTTATTTGCAGTTTTATCCATTTCACAGGGAAGACGTGTCGGCGATCAGGGGAGAGGAGTTGGCCCGACGGGTTTGTGAAATCCAGCAAGATAGAAAGTGTCTAGTGGTTCTGGATGACATTTGGTCTCCAGATGTTTGGGAAACTCTTCGTATTGCGTTCCCGTCAGGGGACACAGCTAGCAAAGTATTGATCACAACTCGGGTCAGACAAGCGGCGGAGGCTGTTGAAATTGTGGCTGAGAAGAGATACATCCACCGGTTGAGGTATTTTACCGAAGATGAAAGCTGCCAGTTGTTCCGGGAAAGGGTTCTCCTGATGGATCTGCCAGGTTAGTTTCCTCCACATTATTGAGACACCCTTGTCTTTTCTGCTCCAGAAACACTTTCTACAGATGATATAGCTAGAAAAAGAGAAACTATTTTATCTCCAGTTCGTAAAATGATAGAAATCAAATTTAAGACATTTATTTGTTGGATTGGATTCATTCACACCATTAATCTTTGATGAAATCATTAGACCACATAAAAGTTTAAACGAAACAAAGTTCAAAAGATAACTTGAAATATTGTTTCTACAATGCTTAACTAGTAGTAAACTTTTATAAAATAAAGTTAAACTCAAAGAGGAGCCAGCAATCGAAAAGACAGATGAATGACTTATTTATAATTACTATGGAAAAACTTGAATTAAATCAACGTTCAAGAAATCCACTACAAGAAATAATTCTAATAGCAACGACATATGTTTCTTGCAAAATAGTGGAATTCGTTGTTAATGTAAATTAACAATGAATTTAATAGGAATTTTATTTGCTAATTAGCTCGATGCTTAGCCTAAAACTTTTTGGTAGTTTTTGAGTCATTTTCTTAATATAACAAAAAAAGGAAACATCCTACGTCTTTCTATCTATGTTATCACTTACAGGATTTACGACACTCTATGTCATCACTTAGATGCTTTATCATCTTCATATGTCTACTGTGCATTTGAGAGATGAGAAACTAAAGTGAGACGAACAGTAAGGATGAGAGGAGAGTAATGAAAAATTTCGGCCCTTTCAAGATTTAAACATAAACATAGTTGTCTCCAAATAATTTGGCTAATTGTATTTCTATTGGTGTTTGTGCTCCATCTTAGTATAGAGACTATATAGGCGAAACGCCTCTTAAACAGTATCGGTGGTCATATTACAAAGTACGTAGGAGAGAAAATTAACTTGTATAACTGTAGTTTGCTCCTTCAATTGCATGCTCAACTTCATTTTATATTTGCAGAAAGTGAAGCTGATAAAATATTAGAGATGGGAAACAAAGTGGTAAAATTTTGTGAAGGTCTTCCGTCACCGGTCGTTAACTTCCTACAATTTGTTGCAACAAAGCACCACTTGGAGGACTTGAAAGTAGTGCATCAAAACCTTGAGTCTTATGTTAGAAAGAGCCAAGAAAGTTGGGGAGCAGGATCAACATTACAACATTTATCTTTGAGTTATGATGACTTACCAGATTTTCTCAAGCCATGTTTTCTTTACTTGGGGAATTTCGGAGAACATGCTCAAATTGATGCAGAGAAATTGTACCTTTTCTGGGTGGCTGAAGGGCTTATCTCTTTAAAAGACTGTGGAGTAGGGGAAAGACTGAAGGATGTAGCAGAAAGGTATTTGAATGATCTGGCACAGAGAAGTATAGTTGATGTGCATGAAGAGGAACTTCCAACGGTCACAAGGTTTAAGTCTTGTCGGCTTAATCCACTGATGCGTAACCTTTCTCTCTTCAAGAGCAAAGAGCAAGGTTTTTTCAAAGTTGAGGATTTTGGACATGGACATAATAGGCCGATGCATGATTCTTTGTCACAGAATCAAGTCTACCGACTGGCCATAGATTTTGACAAGTATGAAGATGGATATGATTTTCCTTTAGAGGATAATGAGAAGAAGCACATCCGGTGTCTCCTATTTAGTGCAAAGGAGAACCGGCCAAGATTCGGGTGGCCAAAGAAGTTATCTAGTTTAATTGGATTCAAATATCTCAGGATTCTATATTTTGATGGATTTGACTTTCAAGTGATCAAGCCACCCCAGGATATCGGCAAACTGTTCCTTCTGAAGTACTTGAGTTTTAGAAATTGTGTTTTGCCGAAGCTACCATCATCAGTTGGCAACTTGATGCAATTGCTCATTCTTGATCTACGAGTTCGACCCCTCAGTAAAATTACCATACCCAACATCCTGTGGAAACTGAAAAAGTTGATGCATCTGTATTTTCCTGATTCTTTTCATACACGTGATGCTCGCAAATTGAGACTTGAAGGTTTGACAAAACTTGAGACAATCATAAACTTCAACACGGGGATGCTCAACTTTGAAGATCTCTCCCAGTTAACCAATCTTCGGTACATATCTTCAAAAATTGCAGGGAGCTCCGAGGAGATAGTATGCATCACTAGATGCATGAAAGATGATGACTTACTTTCCACATCCCTGGAGATAAGGAACTTCGATTGTTACGCAGAAGAAAAGCACTCTGTTTTCAGAAATGTTTTAGAATGTCAGGCTCTAACTGTCCTCTTCATGGAGGGACACATATTTCGTTTACCAGTTCATGATAGAATTTCTGGGAGTCTTGCTAAGCTTGTTCTTGTTGGTTCACAACTCGGTGAAGATCCAATGAAAACACTGCAGCATCTTCCTAAATTACGTGAACTAATCTTGAATGATGATGCCTTTGTCGAGAAAGAAATGGTCTGTTCAGCAGCGGGCTTTATCGAACTTGAACGTTTAGAGATATGGAATTTGCATAAATTAGGAAAGTGGACTGTCCAAGATCAAGCTATGCCCAAACTTTCTACTCTGGCCATTGTAAATTGTCGGAAATTGGAAATGCCACCAGAAGGATTACAATTTGTTCGTCGACTCCAACAAATGAACGTCTGGGAAGTACATGAAGAACTGGAAAAGAGTCTTAAGAAGGTAGAGGAGCAGATGAGAATGGAGAATGTGCAGCCTTTACCTAAAATCTTGTTTAAACATCCTTGCAGTGATGATGAAAGAACGCGGGACAGCAAGGTAAATCACATCCTCCAGTCGCTTGATTATTTTCTTTATCAGAAGGCTTTCAATGGTGATTTGTTCCGGATCAATATCCATTCGGTCTTAAAATTTCAAATGACAGTGATTAGAAAATAGATGAAAATGAACCTTAAACAATTTCAATTTATTGTAACTTGAAATTATCCAACAAACTCCATATATTTGTTATTATGAATTTAAAAATCTGTAACTTCTAAAATCCTTTAAACCAAACGCAACTTCTTATACCAATCGATTCTTATCTGACTTCTGATCTCTTGCTTGCAGAGTGGCCCTTCATGATGCAAACTCAAACGCATTCATTGCCAGAGATTCCGAGCAGGATCCTCTCCGTGTCTAGCAGTGACAGAATACATCAAATTACCTTTCGCGCGTTCAGAAGCACAATTCTGAACAAATAAAGTGTGATAATTATAATGTGTCCGTTTGTGAGATTATAAACCTCAAGTTCGGTTGTGAGCATTTTGCTTTCATATATTGAACAACTGCGGATGCATGCTTGAATTGTTCAATAATGCATATCGTCCTAAATAACTCAAACTTGCAAGCAGGCAATGGTTTGGTTAAAATGTCTGCAACTTGTTCGTCTTTTTTGCAATAGACAAGAATCACATCTCCATGTTTCTGTAGTTCCCTTAGGTAGAATAACTTGATGTTAAAGTGCTTAGATAAATGCACTTGCTTAAATATTCATAAATGCTAGTATTTATAGTGTACGGTACCGTATGATAAGGTGTCACGTGGCATCATCAGAGCCTCCTGGTGTCAGGTGATCCTACGGTTACCAAAACGAGGGTCCATTGGTCTGGGTCAGACTGGTCAGGTCGGCCGACCCGACCCACGCCTTCATGCGCGGATCCTGTTCTTTGCTGCAAATTTTTTTAAAAAACAGGGGCAATTTGATCTTTTGAAAATTACCCTCATCAACTAGTAAGACAAAATATGCAATTTACAACATCTAATTTCCAGTTTTAGTGAAGTGGGGGCCGGCTACATGCGTCAACCACGACTCTTCTTTATCCACTAATTACCACGAAGACCTCTCTTCACTTCTAGGAGACTTCAATTGAAGGCGGCCGTGCGGTCTCAACTTCACCCACTGCTATAAAATAAAATATAGGTTTTATTTTATAATTTTATCACCTTATATAGATAGTCGATGATGCAGAAGCTCTTCATGAACCCGTCTTAAACATCTCAGAAAAAAATACATGTTTCTGTTGATGAGTGGTGAGAGATGAGCAAGAATTACGAAAACTGGGAGAGGCTGGTCGCAGCAGTGCTGCTGAGAGAGGAGCTCTTAGTCCCAGCAGCATTAGCTCCCAATCATCTATTTTTCTCGTGATCTGCTTGAGGATAACTTCGATGCCATGACCAACTTCAGCTCCCAAAGATTTTTACACATGGATTATCAAGAAATGACTTGGAGACCAGCAAGCCTTTTTTCCCCTTTCTCCTGCATAGTTAAACGTGTTAATATTGGACAGCGGAGTCAATGGATTGGGTAAGACTTTATTCAAATTCATAAGATTAATTCTAAGACTCAAACTTATATCCAATGAATATTATTAAACCCAAACTCAATGAATATTATTAGACCCAAACTCATTAAGAAAATATAGATTGGGTTTGGATTGAGTCTCTATCCATCAATACTCAGAGTCCATGTACCCAATTTGAACAGAAAAAATATATTATTTTTCTTCGTTTTTCACTTGGATTATTATTTATCAATTGATCTAACTTCAAGTGCACAAATTTTAAAAAACTCAAGGCATCATCACATTATTTATCGTGTAATATTTTCATAATATTATCTTGTAAATAGTAAAATAAATGATATATTATTTAAAAAAATTCTATGAAAAAATTATTTGTAAAATGGTCTCAATAATTCTAAATTTATTTATAAATTATTAGGGATGCTAAAAATTCGGTAAACTGGTCGAAAATCGGCCGTGCCAAATATTAGGTTCGAAAGTGAAACCAAAAAAATGGTACAATTTCCAGGTTTCCAATTATTCATATACAACTAATCTTTACGACAGAGTTTTTGTCTCGAGAAAACGACTGGGAAGAAATGTTGCATAGTAGGAGCAAGGGATCTCAAAATTTCACTAACAGATAGCCCTCAGAACTGGAAATGGAGATTTGATGCAGATTCCAGGTCCTCATCAGAAGCCTACCTAACCCCACCTCTACCCTCTCCCCTGTTTCGTGATTTTGAAATTTTGTTTCTAAGTTTCTCCGGCTGCTTAAAGGTTCTCGGAGGTGGCTGAGTTTCGTTCAGTCTTGAGGCTTGGTATACGAGCAAAGATTAAAGCACGAATGCTGCAGCCGCGGACGGTATATGCAGCGTGTCTAGTAGTCAAAATAGGAGGAGGCTGCAGCCTTCAATCTGCCAAGGCGATGATCAGATTTGTGAATGATGAATCAGTTAGAGACGTAGCTAAAGGAGCCAGGACAGTGTACCTTCAACTTGTGAAGGAGACAAAGGGAGGAAATGTCGTGCAGAGAGTGGTTGGTGGATGGAGGTCGAAATGGAGAACTTCTACGTTGGCCAAGGAGATGACGGAGAGGTGGAGGCACCATTGCTGGATTCAGGAGATGGAAGACTGGCCTCGTCGTTGAAGGGGTTGTGTTTCAACCTACGTTTACGTACACGGAGACTCCACTTGTCTCAAAGAACTATATGTTATAGAATGTGTGGGTTAAACAAAGGATATTCCTAAACAACCATATAATCTAAAAGTTCAAATAATTCTTTTCTATTTAGTTTTGCGTGTAGAATTAATTTCGTTTTTTTTGTTTTTGAATTCTTTATAAACAGCTGGCAGTGAGATTTGAATTCAAAACCTCTTGTATAGGCCACCAATGAGACTTGATAATGTAGACGAAAAGGATTCATCTTAAAGAAAAGCAGTAGAACCAAAGGAATCTATAAAAGGTTCATTTTCTTGTATAAAGATTAGCTTAGGGATTGGTCGATCTCTTTCCGTAAGCTAGTTGAAGTATTCGTTTGCTCGTCTCTTTCTCTCTTATAGAACAAATCGAATTAACGAATTACAACAAATCGATATAGAGGGAGAGAGCCTTATTTTTAGTTTGCATTTCATCTATTAAATAAATTTAGTATTTGTAGGTTCAGTTTTAATTAATCTCAATCTCCATGCACGTTGTAAAGTGACTGATTCCAACCATTAATACCCAATTATTCTGCCCATCAGATGTTAAAGTAGAAGAAATCACACATTATATATTGGTAAATAGCGAAAACTTCAAAGATTTTGATCCCAAATAATATATGATTGTGCTTAAATTCAGGTTTTAATTCTATACACCAAATCCTGACCTGCTGAAGACCATCTGAACATCTCCATAGAATTTATACTATCAGAGCAAAGAAAAAAGAAGACATGGAAATTTTCTTCTATTAATATTGGCTTAAGTTAAAAAATAACGTTGGTGCTAAATGGCTATATTTACATATCTGGATATGTATATTTAAGCAGCTGTTGCTGTTCTTCCCCCACAGACATCGCAGGTTACATATCCAAGACCTTCACAGTAGGGACATTTTGATCCTTCATCTACCCATTCCAAGAACTGCATCTCAGAACTCGATCATCAGTAAAAACACAGAGTGAAATGCTGACATGTTCAACATATAACAACTGTTGGAAATGAAAGATCACTCTTGGTTTTCAATATCAGAGACATCATAACACTACCTTTCCCATTCCCAAAACCTGTCAAGTTTCTTGTGTGCTGAGAAAGTGTTAGTCATAGCACGATACTACTTTTAAGCTCAATGATTGTTTGGGAAAAACTAATGGCTGTTTTGTTCATCATAGTCAAAATGAGGTGATATTTCATCAAAGCTTTAGAACCACAATAGATGAAGATGCATGTAAAACCACGAGACTTGGAAAACCACCACAAATGAGTTGAAATTATGAAGTAGTATCAAATAACTATTATAGAGATGTTCTCTGACCTGTGGCTCAACGTTTGGTTCGCCAGTTCCATCACATTCTGCACGAATATCAAAGGGTATTGTGAATCTATGTAAGTATAGCTAAATGAAGTTCTACTTAAATGAAAAAGGAGCACCCCGAACAAGTGAATGAATGCTGGTCACTGAACAGGTAGAATTGGCATTGAGACTTGACATGTGGCATTTCCACTCTGGTAAAGGCTGCCACCCTTTTTCCTGACTTGTTTTAGTTCTTCTCTCTCATTGTTTGTGGTTTATTGCTATATTAATAGCGTATAAAGAGAATGACAACAGAAGGGAAAGTTTACCCATGCATAATAAACGGCCTTCTCCACGGCAAGAAAGGCACTTGGTTGCAACATTTGCACTTGTACTCTTGGTTACAGTTCTTTTGCTATTACCAGAAAGCCTGGAAGGTTCTTCCCACCGATTCTCTCCAAGAAGAAATACTCTGTGTTGAGAGGCTTCAACTTTTGATACACCTTCTTCTGTTACAACCGTCTGCTCAACTTTAGATATGTCTGTAATGGCACCAACTGGGACTCCATTTGTACTCTTCAAAGAAAGAGGCAAAGAACAGAACATTTGAATCATAACACCAAATTAATGCTCAGTAATAGCAAATATGGGTAAAATAATGGAAAGAATGTATCATCCGACTTAAGGTTGAAAACATAATGTGGTTCACTGCAACGGCTCATTATGTCAAATGTTCAAGTAACATCTCTCCCGTATAAGAACAACTAGGCCTGAAGACCCTGATGTATAACCTGTGCTATATTACAAGGTTATCAAGCATCTACATGCGTATTAAATTACAGACTCGCATTCGGAACTAAAACTCATAAAATAAAGCAAAAGGTATTGGATTAGAGTTAACAAATACCCGATGGTTGGACAGTTAAGGCTTTGTTTGGTTGGATTAAGGGAAGGGGGGAGTCTAAAGGGAAGGAGAAGTGGAGCTTACTTTACATGGGAAGTATACTATGTTCTATTAAATTGCTTGTCATGATCCATAAGAAAATAAATTGTCTAAAACTTCCACTTGTTTACTAAAACAAAAATAAGGTAGAAAGCCAATATTAATTTATCGTTTTGAGTGTGTGTGTGTGCAAGTGTATTCAGCATTCTCTTTTTAGTGGGAAATATACAGATTATTGTAATTTATCAATCCGTCATTATCTTTCTAGTGATATAGTAAGGAAATGGCAGAGAGGTAGCTGGTGGAAAAGGAGAAGGTTCATAACAAGTTTGATACAATAATTGGCCAAATCAGTTACTATTTTCTTATTTTAGAATAGCAAAAGCATTACTCCAGGAGCATACCTTCTTTGGACCAATTCCTTCATGTTCTTGATTGTTGGTCATTCCTAAGCCAGAATTTCCAAATAACCTCTCCAAGAGATCTCCAGTCATTATGCCGTCTTCCGGTGCTCCTAAAGTAGCCTGCCAAGAAGAGGAAAAACAGAGGTGGCAATACCTCAATCACCACTACCATGATTCTCTCCATAGACGATGATCATAGTGGAGAATGACAAGATTATTTTGCGGTATATTCTTAATGATGCATACTTGCCAAGTTTTTACAGCACGCTCAGTTCCACTTGAGAAGCTAGAATATTCTATGTCCTCTTCACCAGAGTAAAACCCAAGTTTCTGCAAAGCTTCCTATCAAGCACAGCATAAAACGGAATAAGCAGTATTAGATTTTATTACAGACTTTAAATAACCATAGCCAACATGAATATTATGCTTTGCTTCAGGATATAAGTTGTAAATCACTTATCAATTGGAAGGGAAAGTGAAGCCAAATCACCAGAAGTATCTTCTAATCTAATCATTTTCCCGACTGTGAAAAAAAAAAAAAAATCATTTTCCCATGTGCTCGTGCACACATTGGAGCTCCAGACACATACAACCATGACAAACTACTAGATGTAATGGCATGCATAAAATTCATAGAGCATAATAGAAGTTGCTCTACGAACCACCAAATAACAATTGCTAGAATCATACCTGCATCACTCTTACTTCATCTCCTTCTGATCCTATCCTCAGTGTTGCCCTCTTTTGTACTGCTTCCTTTTTATGTGGAATACTGATTACTTCCTTTATGACAACTTCCTCTTCCTCCTTAGCTGCCTCAACAACTAATGGCACAGCAGTCGTCCCACTATCAGCAATTCTATTTACATTCTTCCCCAAATCCGCCTCCTTCACAACCTACGGGAAAAAACTGAAGTATTCATCACCATCAAAATATTACAGTCGTACTATGACCAGAAGCTGTTGTATAAAGAAAAACAGCATAACATCAAAAGCAAACAACTATATCAAATTTTATCACAATGACAATGATGCACTTTTCAATCATGTAACAACCATCATAATCAATTAAAATCCACTACGGGAAGCAGGAGCTTTCTCTTTCGAAGTTTTCAAATGGATATAAACAAAACCACGCGTCCTACTAACGAAACGGAAACAGAAATACCGATATTTCCTTCACCACACCCACTTCAAAATTCCAGCTAAATGGTTTTCAGTGGAAGGAAATATTATCTTAGTATGTAGAATGCCTCGAAACCAAACGAAGACATAATCTAAAATCAGCGACAATTAGATGTACCCGAGAATCATTTTGAATTTAAAGAAACGTCTGAACCCTCCAAGAATATCAATTCAACATCCGGCAGTCCAATTCAAAGAATAAGTAACAAGAAAACTTCCTGAGCAAAAAGCTAAACACTAAAAGGCCACATCTTTACCTGCAGTAGTTTGGCAATACTCGCAACAGTTTCGGAAACTGAGGCTCCCTGAAGAGAATTGAGCCGTTCAAGCTCTTGGATTCTAAGCTTAAGGGTGTTTATTTCTTGCAACAGCG